>NW_007220178.1:0-2696 GCF_000164805.1 Carlito syrichta | reverse complement strand
CAGAACTGGGAGACAAATTCTTGGGACAATCTAAGAAGGGCTGTGTGGGCAGTTGAAAGACAAGTTCTTGGGACAAAGATGAGATGTTAATCTTAGCAACTTGTGACCAAGTAGAATAAAGCTCACCTGGGGGCAAAAAAATTGGTTGTTCTTTGAGTTAATAGTTAGTGCTGTGCTTTCAACATTGACCTAAGAACATGGTCAGGTCTGCTCGAGGTCAGTGACCAAAGAAACTCCAAAGGGGGCTCTTTCCTTTCAGGTATGATTACCCTTGGCTGGGGAATTTTGCCAGGCTACAAAGCCGATTGGACATAGTCTGAATTTAATGCAGCATGAAGGAAGTGACCTTGTGACTTGATTCAGGCTACATGGCTACATATTCAATACCCCCTAAGGTATCAATGAGGAAAATAGAGAAGTTTCCTTTGTTACCCTTGGTGAACGTTTATTCTTTTTCTTTCAGCTGTTGCTGTTCTTTCCACTTCAATTTTCCACAGTCCCTTCTGAAATGTCCAGGATAGGTGTTTAGGGGTCACAAACTGGTTGCATAATTATTTTCATCACAAACTTGTGGTCTTGTTAGCTTTTCCTCCCTATTTAATTTTCAACTTATTTTCTTCCTTAGTTGGAATCCAAGACAGTTGATCAGCAAATTAACTAGACCATGAGTTTGAGAAGTAGCCCAAGCATTTTCTCTTTATGATAATTGCCAGTTCTTCATCTAATCCATTTATAAAGTTTGAGTTAAGGAGAGTAGCATTTTGGTAGTTAGCTTAACTTTCTTCTGATAGACCTACATATTGTGTAAATGTTTTTTTCACATCTTTCAAGAGTGTGAAATTACGAGTTTATCCAGATCTTATTGACATCATTGTATTTTATTCTAATCAACTATTCTTTGGACAATGAAGGGAATAGCATTTAGTACATGTTTGACAATATTTCAAGCCTGTTCATGACCTGCACTTAACATTTATGGAAATCCATTAAAGGATTCTTCCAGTCTACCTTTGCTGTCCAATCCTTGGCTTTACCTTCTGAACCAACTGACAGAAATCAGAGAATCCAGGGACTGAAACAAATCCAAGAGGGCCATGCAATGGATCCTAGAATTATTTCATTATGCCTTCATGTTCTGATATTGACGATGGTTGATAAAACTAGACAGGTTCTCCTCTGGTAAACACAGGGTGCCCCTACAGTGGAGCTAGAAGGGCAGAAGAGAGGAGGAGGAGGAAACGGGGAAGGGAAGCCTGGAGAAGGATGTCCCGAGAGAAGAGGAGGAGTAGCTGAGGCAGCCGCCTTTCAACTCGAACACTGTCTTGGTGATCTTCTGTTTCCTCTCATGAATAAGTAACTTCATCAGAGCCTCTTTAAATGCCTCTCAGTGCCATTTTTTGTTTAATTTTAGAAGTGACTTTCTAAAGGGGCACACAAGTTAACACATTTTAGGTATTTGAAAGGTACCTAAGTTCTGGCTTTGTAATTTGGGGTCTCCAGAAGGTATGGAGACCAATTCTCTAAATAATTGCATGAAACGAGACCGTGAGTATTCAACGTAAATTTAGCTGATGTTTCTCATGGTTGCTCTCACTTTAAGGAGGGAGATTTGGCTTTAGACATACAGTTGTCCCTAATTTGATTTTTCTTCATGAATGATCAAAGACCTCGTGGGAAGGGTTTTGGATCAGATATCCTGCTTATGGGCATGGCTCCTCAAGTGTCACTCTTCAGTCTTATTTATCCTCTTCGTGTCCTGCTTATCCTCAAAATTTGGGCGAGGTAGGCTCCTGGTGACTAACATTTTTGTGTGTCCACCAGATGGAGAGACTGTTTGTATGCTAAGGGATTCCCTGTGAGACACTTTAACATCATAAGCAATAAGTTCTAACCTTCCTCCAAAATTGGTTGCCTCCAGTGTCTTATAGCAGGCAAAATCGGGTGTTCTGTAGCCTCAGGACTTTACCTCTGGAGCATTTTGAAACGGTATTCATGCAAGAAGAAAGTTTAGATCTGTTCATTGAACTGAGCTTTGAAATCAGGATAGATTTTAAGATAATTTAGATCTCTTCAGGCACATAGATTCACTTCCCAGTTTTTAGAAATTACTTTCTCCCTGACCAAATTTTAAATGAAAAAAAAGTTTGTAGATGTTTAGGGATAATTCCAAACAAACCGTTGACATCCAGGAAAAATAAATAATCACAAACTTGGGATTAGTAGAATCCCGAGATAAAAACAAATGAAAATTTACTTTACATTAGAGCATCTGTTTCAACTCTATTGAGTGAAGAATATAGGTAGCTCAGATAAGTTCTCTAATGACTCCTGGAGGACTTGGATCAATAGGTGTCTTATTGGAGATTCCTTGAATCCAGCAAGGGGGTGAATGAAAGTCGTTGCAGCTTGTACCAGGTCTCTGGCCATCAGTAAAGTGACAGATATCAATGGAGGTCCCTTTCAGTCTCTTCATGGTTGCCAGTATGTAAAATTTAAATAATGAGATTCAGATAATATAAGCTTAAGGATCAAGTTTATTCATGTACACAGTTTGAGTATAGACACTCCGAGAAGTGCACTCTCAGTGAATGAGCTTGAGGTTCCAAAGTGGAGGAATTACAGTTTCATTTATAGAGGAAAAGATAGAAAAGTTCTAGCAGGGTTACAATATTTTCCATACAAGACAAGTGAACACC
>NW_007220177.1:0-713 GCF_000164805.1 Carlito syrichta | reverse complement strand
TAGGTGTCTTATTGGAGATTCCTTGAATCCAGCAAGGGGGTGAATGAAAGTCGTTGCAGCTTGTACCAGGTCTCTGGCCATCAGTAAAGTGACAGATATCAATGGAGGTCCCTTTCAGTCTCTTCATGGTTGCCAGTATGTAAAATTTAAATAATGAGATTCAGAAAATATAAGCTTAAGGATCAAGTTTATTCATGTACACAGTTTGAGTATAGACACTCCGAGAAGTGCACTCTCAGTGAATGAGCTTGAGGTTCCAAAGTGGAGGAATTACAGTTTCATTTATAGAGGAAAAGATAGAAAAGTTCTAGCAGGGTTACAATATTTTCCATACAAGACAAGTGAACACCACACGGTGGTTTGGTAGGTTACAGTGTGCTACATCCCAAGAATGATCATTACTCTGTGCAAGGAGTAGCAAGTACAGGGATGGGCGTTATTTCTGGTGTTATTTGATCTTAAGAATTTACCAGAATTTAAAAAAGGCAAAAATTGCCACCGCAAGCCATGTAATTCAGTTTCCCTAAATACATTCTGTCAAAACTCACGAAAGTTTAAAGTTACAATGGTTTTATGTTTGAGTTACTTAACTTCACACTGGTTGTGATGTTATTCTTGCTTATACTTTGGTGCATCGAATGACTGCAATTTATATTACTAGGCATATGAACAAATTTCATTAGGAAAACATAAGTAACATAAAAATTGTCTTT
>NW_007220176.1:0-3126 GCF_000164805.1 Carlito syrichta | reverse complement strand
CAGAACTGGGAGACAAATTCTTGGGACAATCTAAGAAGGGCTGTGTGGGCAGCTGAAAGACAAGTTCTTGGGACAAAGATGAGATGTTAATCTTAGCAACTTGTGACCAAGTAGAATAAAGCTCACCTGGGGGCAAAAAAATTGGTTGTTCTTTGAGTTAATAGTTAGTGCTGTGCTTTCAACATTGACCTAAGAACATGGTCAGGTCTGCTCGAGGTCAGTGACCAAAGAAACTCCAAAGGGGGCTCTTTCCTTTCAGGTATGATTACCCTTGGCTGGGGAATTTTGCCAGGCTACAAAGCCGATTGGACATAGTCTGAATTTAATGCAGCATGAAGGAAGTGACCTTGTGACTTGATTCAGGCTACATGGCTACATATTCAATACCCCCTAAGGTATCAATGAGGAAAATAGAGAAGTTTCCTTTGTTACCCTTGGTGAACGTTTATTCTTTTTCTTTCAGCTGTTGCTGTTCTTTCCACTTCAATTTTCCACAGTCCCTTCTGAAATGTCCAGGATAGGTGTTTAGGGGTCACAAACTGGTTGCATAATTATTTTCATCACAAACTTGTGGTCTTGTTAGCTTTTCCTCCCTATTTAATTTTCAACTTATTTTCTTCCTTAGTTGGAATCCAAGACATTTGATCAGCAAATTAACTAGACCATGAGTTTGAGAAGTAGCCCAAGCATTTTCTCTTTATGATAATTGCCAGTTCTTCATCTAATCCATTTATAAAGTTTGAGTTAACGAGAGTAGCATTTTTGGTAGTTAGCTTAACTTTCTTCTGATAGACCTACATATTGTGTAAATGTTTTTTTCACATCTTTCAAGAGTGTGAAATTACGAGTTTATCCAGATCTTATTGACATCATTGTATTTTATTCTAATCAACTATTCTTTGGACAATGAAGGGAATAGCATTTAGTACATGTTTGACAATATTTCAAGCCTGTTCATGACCTGCACTTAACATTTATGGAAATCCATTAAAAGATTCTTCCAGTCTACCTTTGCTGTCCAATCCTTGGCTTTACCTTCTGAACCAACTGACAGAAATCAGAGAATCCAGGGACTGAAACAAATCCAAGAGGGCCATGCAATGGATCCTAGAATTATTTCATTATGCCTTCATGTTCTGATATTGACGATGGTTGATAAAACTAGACAGGTTCTCCTCTGGTAAACACAGGGTGCCCCTACAGTGGAGCTAGAAGGGCAGAAGAGAGGAGGAGGAGGAAACGGGGAAGGGAAGCCTGGAGAAGGATGTCCCGAGAGAAGAGGAGGAGTAGCTGAGGCAGCCGCCTTTCAACTCGAACACTGTCTTGGTGATCTTCTGTTTCCTCTCATGAATAAGTAACTTCATCAGAGCCTCTTTAAATGCCTCTCAGTGCCATTTTTTGTTTAATTTTAGAAGTGACTTTCTAAAGGGGCACACAAGTTAACACATTTTAGGTATTTGAAAGGTACCTAAGTTCTGGCTTTGTAATTTGGGGTCTCCAGAAGGTATGGAGACCAATTCTCTAAATAATTGCATGAAACGAGACCGTGAGTATTCAACGTAAATTTAGCTGATGTTTCTCATGGTTGCTCTCACTTTAAGGAGGGAGATTTGGCTTTAGACATACAGTTGTCCCTAATTTGATTTTTCTTCATGAATGATCAAAGACCTCGTGGGAAGGGTTTTGGATCAGATATCCTGCTTATGGGCATGGCTCCTCAAGTGTCACTCTTCAGTCTTATTTATCCTCTTCGTGTCCTGCTTATCCTCAAAATTTGGGCGAGGTAGGCTCCTGGTGACTAACATTTTTGTGTGTCCACCAGATGGAGAGACTGTTTGTATGCTAAGGGATTCCCTGTGAGACACTTTAACATCATAAGCAATAAGTTCTAACCTTCCTCCAAAATTGGTTGCCTCCAGTGTCTTATAGCAGGCAAAATCGGGTGTTCTGTAGCCTCAGGACTTTACCTCTGGAGCATTTTGAAACGGTATTCATGCAAGAAGAAAGTTTAGATCTGTTCATTGAACTGAGCTTTGAAATCAGGATAGATTTTAAGATAATTTAGATCTCTTCAGGCACATAGATTCACTTCCCAGTTTTTAGAAATTACTTTCTCCCTGACCAAATTTTAAATGAAAAAAAAGTTTGTAGATGTTTAGGGATAATTCCAAACAAACCGTTGACATCCAGGAAAAATAAATAATCACAAACTTGGGATTAGTAGAATCCCGAGATAAAAACAAATGAAAATTTACTTTACATTAGAGCATCTGTTTCAACTCTATTGAGTGAAGAATGTAGGTAGCTCAGATAAGTTCTCTAATGACTCCTGGAGGACTTGGATCAATAGGTGTCTTATTGGAGATTCCTTGAATCCAGCAAGGGGGTGAATGAAAGTCGTTGCAGCTTGTACCAGGTCTCTGGCCATCAGTAAAGTGACAGATATCAATGGAGGTCCCTTTCAGTCTCTTCATGGTTGCCAGTATGTAAAATTTAAATAATGAGATTCAGAAAATATAAGCTTAAGGATCAAGTTTATTCATGTACACAGTTTGAGTATAGACACTCCGAGAAGTGCACTCTCAGTGAATGAGCTTGAGGTTCCAAAGTGGAGGAATTACAGTTTCATTTATAGAGGAAAAGATAGAAAAGTTCTAGCAGGGTTACAATATTTTCCATACAAGACAAGTGAACACCACACGGTGGTTTGGTAGGTTACAGTGTGCTACATCCCAAGAATGATCATTACTCTGTGCAAGGAGTAGCAAGTACAGGGATGGGCGTTATTTCTGGTGTTATTTGATCTTAAGAATTTACCAGAATTTAAAAAAGGCAAAAATTGCCACCGCAAGCCATGTAATTCAGTTTCCCTAAATACATTCTGTCAAAACTCAGGAAAGTTTAAAGTTACAATGGTTTTAGGTTTGAGTTACTTAACTTCACACTGGTTGTGATGTTATTCTTGCTTATACTTTGGTGCATCGAATGACTGCAATTTATATTACTAGGCATATGAACAAATTTCATTAGGAAAAACATAAGTAACATAAAAATTGTCTTTGTTAAGTGCACTATTCGGGACACTAAATATATTTGCAATGTTGTGCAACCATCACTCCTGTCAAG
>NW_007220175.1:0-3759 GCF_000164805.1 Carlito syrichta | reverse complement strand
AGCCACTAAAATGTTAGATCAGTGAGCTTGATTAATGCTGCAGGTATGCAAGAATTGCACAAAAGGTGGATTAGGAAAAAGGGAATTTGTTTAGAAAGTAAATCACAGAGAGAATGGATCCACTTCTGCAAGAGTGGAGAAGGAGGTCAGACACTTTAAGGAAGTGCCAGCCTTGAATATTTGAGGCTGAGGGCTTACAGAGCCTCTTTGTTTTTGGTGGGAGAGAGGCAAACATTTATGGGTGGGATAATACAGGAACTGTAGCCATGGAGATGGAGTGGTGGTCTGTTTCTTAATATTACAGACAGTAGATAGATGGGTATGTGATTCATGGATGGCCAACCACATAGATGAAAAAGGCTGGGACAGATCTGGGAGACAAATTCTTGGGACAATCTAAGAAGGGCTGTGTGGGCAGTTGAAAGACAAGTTCTTGGGACAAAGATGAGATGTTAATCTTAGCAACTTGTGACCAAGTAGAATAAAGCTCACCTGAGGGCAAAAAAATTGGTTGTTCTTTGAGTTAATAGTTAGTGCTGTGCTTTCAACATTGACCTAAGAACATGGTCAGGTCTGCTCGAGGTGAGTGACCAAAGAAACTCCAAAGGGGGCTCTTTCCTTTCAGGTATGATTACCCTTGGCTGGGGAATTTTGCCAGGCTACAAAGCCGATTGGGCATAGTCTGAATTTAATGCAGCATGAAGGAAGTGACCTTGTGACTTGATTCAGGCTACATGGCTACATATTCAATACCCCCTAAGGTATCAATGAGGAAAATAGAGAAGTTTCCTTTGTTACCCTTGGTGAACCTTTATTCTTTTTCTTTCAGCTGTTGCTGTTCTTTCCACTTCAATTTTCCACAGTCCCTTCTGAAATGTCCAGGATAGGTTGTTTAGGGGTCACAAACTGGTTGCATAATTATTTTCATCACAAACTTGTGGTCTTGTTAGCTTTTCCTCCCTATTTAATTTTCAACTTATTTTCTTCCTTAGTTGGAATCCAAGACAGTTGATCAGCAAATTAACTAGACCATGAGTTTGAGAAGTAGCCCAAGCATTTTCTCTTTATGATAATTGCCAGTTCTTCATCTAATCCATTTATAAAGTTTGAGTTAAGGAGAGTAGCATTTTGGTAGTTAGCTTAACTTTCTTCTGATAGGCCTACATATTGTGTAAATGTTTTTTTCACATCTTTCAGAGTGTGAAATTACGAGTTTATCCAGATCTTATTGACATCATTGTATTTTATTCTAATCAACTATTCTTTGGACAATGAAGGGAATAGCATTTAGTACATGTTTGGCAATATTTCAAGCCTGTTCATGACCTGCACTTAACATTTATGGAAATCCATTAAAAGATTCTTCCAGTCTACCTTTGCTGTCCAATCCTTGGCTTTACCTTCTGAACCAACTGACAGAAATCAGAGAATCCAGGGACTGAAACAAATCCAAGAGGGCCATGCAATGGATCCTAGAATTATTTCATTATGCCTTCATGTTCTGATATTGACGATGGTTGATAAAACTAGACAGGTTCTCCTCTGGTAAACACAGGGTGCCCCTACAGTGGAGCTAGAAGGGCAGAAGAGAGGAGGAGGAGGAAACGGGGAAGGGAAGCCTGGAGAAGGATGTCCCGAGAGAAGAGGAGGAGTAGCTGAGGCAGCCGCCTTTCAACTCGAACACTGTCTTGGTGATCTTCTGTTTCCTCTCATGAATAAGTAACTTCATCAGAGCCTCTTTAAATGCCTCTCAGTGCCATTTTTTGTTTAATTTTAGAAGTGACTTTCTAAAGGGGCACACAAGTTAACACATTTTAGGTATTTGAAAGGTACCTAAGTTCTGGCTTTGTAATTTGGGGTCTCCAGAAGGTATGGAGACCAATTCTCTAAATAATTGCATGAAACGAGACCGTGAGTATTCAACGTAAATTTAGCTGATGTTTCTCATGGTTGCTCTCACTTTAAGGAGGGAGATTTGGCTTTAGACATACAGTTGTCCCTAATTTGATTTTTCTTCATGAATGATCAAAGACCTCGTGGGAAGGGTTTTGGATCAGATATCCTGCTTATGGGCATGGCTCCTCAAGTGTCACTCTTCAGTCTTATTTATCCTCTTCGTGTCCTGCTTATCCTCAAAATTTGGGCGAGGTAGGCTCCTGGTGACTAACATTTTTGTGTGTCCACCAGATGGAGAGACTGTTTGTATGCTAAGGGATTCCCTGTGAGACACTTTAACATCATAAGCAATAAGTTCTAACCTTCCTCCAAAATTGGTTGCCTCCAGTGTCTTATAGCAGGCAAAATCGGGTGTTCTGTAGCCTCAGGACTTTACCTCTGGAGCATTTTGAAACGGTATTCATGCAAGAAGAAAGTTTAGATCTGTTCATTGAACTGAGCTTTGAAATCAGGATAGATTTTAAGATAATTTAGATCTCTTCAGGCACATAGATTCACTTCCCAGTTTTTAGAAATTACTTTCTCCCTGACCAAATTTTAAATGAAAAAAAAGTTTGTAGATGTTTAGGGATAATTCCAAACAAACCGTTGACATCCAGGAAAAATAAATAATCACAAACTTGGGATTAGTAGAATCCCGAGATAAAAACAAATGAAAATTTACTTTACATTAGAGCATCTGTTTCAACTCTATTGAGTGAAGAATGTAGGTAGCTCAGATAAGTTCTCTAATGACTCCTGGAGGACTTGGATCAATAGGTGTCTTATTGGAGATTCCTTGAATCCAGCAAGGGGGTGAATGAAAGTCGTTGCAGCTTGTACCAGGTCTCTGGCCATCAGTAAAGTGACAGATATCAATGGAGGTCCCTTTCAGTCTCTTCATGGTTGCCAGTATGTAAAATTTAAATAATGAGATTCAGATAATATAAGCTTAAGGATCAAGTTTATTCATGTACACAGTTTGAGTATAGACACTCCGAGAAGTGCACTCTCAGTGAATGAGCTTGAGGTTCCAAAGTGGAGGAATTACAGTTTCATTTATAGAGGAAAAGATAGAAAAGTTCTAGCAGGGTTACAATATTTTCCATACAAGACAAGTGAACACCACACAGTGGTTTGGTAGGTTACAGTGTGCTACATCCCAAGAATGATCATTACTCTGTGCAAGGAGTAGCAAGTACAGGGATGGGGGTTATTTCTGGTGTTATTTGATCTTAAGAATTTACCAGAATTTTAAAAAGGCAAAAATTGCCACCGCAAGCCATGTAATTCAGTTTCCCTAAATACATTCTGTCAAAACTCAGGAAAGTTTAAAGTTACAATGGTTTTAGGTTTGAGTTACTTACTTCACACTGGTTGTGATGTTATTCTTGCTTATACTTTGGTGCATCGAATGACTGCAATTTATATTACTAGGCATATGAACAAATTTCATTAGGAAAAACATAAGTAACATAAAAATTGTCTTTGTTAAGTGCACTATTCGGGACACTAAATATATTTGCAATGTTGTGCAACCATCACTCCTGTCAAGCTCCAAAACATTTTAATCACCCTAAAGGAAACCCCGTACCCATCAAACACTCATCCTCAGTCCATCTTTCCTCTAATACCTCGCTGCAAAATGCTGCCTTCTGTCTCTATGGATGTATGTTATCTGTATATTTCACATAAATGGAAAGATGCAATATGTGACTTAGAGCCTGGTTTGGGGCTGTCTTTGCTAGCCTCTCTGCGGCCAATGCAGTCTTGTGGCAGGTGACTGAAGAAAGACTGGGGTCCCTTGTTGCTCTTGATGGTGCT
>NW_007220174.1:0-684 GCF_000164805.1 Carlito syrichta | reverse complement strand
TTGATCTTAAGAATTTACCAGAATTTAAAAAAGGCAAAAATTGCCACCGCAAGCCATGTAATTCAGTTTCCCTAAATACATTCTGTCAAAACTCAGGAAAGTTTAAAGTTACAATGGTTTTAGGTTTGAGTTACTTAACTTCACACTGGTTGTGATGTTATTCTTGCTTATACTTTGGTGCATCGAATGACTGCAATTTATATTACTAGGCATATGAACAAATTTCATTAGGAAAAACATAAGTAACATAAAAATTGTCTTTGTTAAGTGCACTATTCGGGACACTAAATATATTTGCAATGTTGTGCAACCATCACTCCTGTCAAGCTCCAAAACATTTTAATCACCCTAAAGGAAACCCCATACCAATCAAACACTCAGTCCATCTTTCCTCTAATACCTCGCTGCAAAATGGCTGCCTTCTGTCTCTATGGATGTATGTTATCTGTATATTTCACATAAATGGAAAGATGCAATATGTGACTTAGAGCCTGGTTTGGGGCTGTCTTTGCTAGCCTCTCTGCGGCCAATGCAGTCTTGTGGCAGGTGACTGAAGAAAGACTGGGGTCCCTTGTTGCTCTTGATGGTGCTTGACATGGAGTGGCCTCAGATACAGTTCTGGAAGTTGTCTGAAAGGCCCAAATTTCCTCTCTGTGACCACTCATCCTTGCACAGAGCTCTGAC
>NW_007220173.1:0-581 GCF_000164805.1 Carlito syrichta | reverse complement strand
TGCAACCATCACTCCTGTCAAGCTCCAAAACATTTTAATCACCCTAAAGGAAACCCCATACCAATCAAACACTCAGTCCATCTTTCCTCTAATACCTCGCTGCAAAATGGCTGCCTTCTGTCTCTATGGATGTATGTTATCTGTATATTTCACATAAATGGAAAGATGCAATATGTGACTTAGAGCCTGGTTTGGGGCTGTCTTTGCTAGCCTCTCTGCGGCCAATGCAGTCTTGTGGCAGGTGACTGAAGAAAGACTGGGGTCCCTTGTTGCTCTTGATGGTGCTTGACATGGAGTGGCCTCAGATACAGTTCTGGAAGTTGTCTGAAAGGCCCAAATTTCCTCTCTGTGACCACTCATCCTTGCACAGAGCTCTGACACGTGCTGCTGTCAGAGATTCCAGCAAGACAGGAGAGCAAGCTCCCCATGCGGGAAGCTCAACTTCTCAGAAAATAGTTTACAGCAATGTTTTGTTGTAAATAAGCTATGTTTTATCTTGACATTCGTATTCTTCTGAATCAACTTCAAGAATCCATGTGCCTCTAGACCTAATTCTCAATGTCTTGAACACTCTTGTAGAG
>NW_007220172.1:0-758 GCF_000164805.1 Carlito syrichta | reverse complement strand
TTATACTTTGGTGCATCGAATGACTGCAATTTATATTACTAGGCATATGAACAAATTCATTAGGAAAAACATAAGTAACATAAAAATTGTCTTTGTTAAGTGCACTATTCGGGACACTAAATATATTTGCAATGTTGTGCAACCATCACTCCTGTCAAGCTCCAAAACATTTTAATCACCCTAAAGGAAACCCCATACCAATCAAACACTCATCCTCAGTCCATCTTTCCTCTAATACCTCGCTGCAAAATGGCTGCCTTCTGTCTCTATGGATGTATGTTATCTGTATATTTCACATAAATGGAAAGATGCAATATGTGACTTAGAGCCTGGTTTGGGGCTGTCTTTGCTAGCCTCTCTGCGGCCAATGCAGTCTTGTGGCAGGTGACTGAAGAAAGACTGGGGTCCCTTGTTGCTCTTGATGGTGCTTGACATGGAGTGGCCTCAGATACAGTTCTGGAAGTTGTCTGAAAGGCCCAAATTTCCTCTCTGTGACCACTCATCCTTGCACAGAGCTCTGACACGTGCTGCTGTCAGAGATTCCAGCAAGACAGGAGAGCAAGCTCCCCATGCGGGAAGCTCAACTTCTCAGAAAATAGTTTACAGCAATGTTTTGTTGTAAATAAGCTATGTTTTATCTTGACATTCGTATTCTTCTGAATCAACTTCAAGAATCCATGTGCCTCTAGACCTAATTCTCAATGTCTTGAACACTCTTGTAGAGAATTTGCACTTCCTGTGGATGAGAGTGATCACAC
>NW_007220171.1:0-642 GCF_000164805.1 Carlito syrichta | reverse complement strand
TGTGGCAGGTGACTGAAGAAAGACTGGGGTCCCTTGTTGCTCTTGATGGTGCTTGACATGGAGTGGCCTCAGATACAGTTCTGGAAGTTGTCTGAAAGGCCCAAATTTCCTCTCTGTGACCACTCATCCTTGCACAGAGCTCTGACACGTGCTGCTGTCAGAGATTCCAGCAAGACAGGAGAGCAAGCTCCCCATGCGGGAAGCTCAACTTCTCAGAAAATAGTTTACAGCAATGTTTTGTTGTAAATAAGCTATGTTTTATCTTGACATTCGTATTCTTCTGAATCAACTTCAAGAATCCATGTGCCTCTAGACCTAATTCTCAATGTCTTGAACACTCTTGTAGAGAATTTGCACTTCCTGTGGATGAGAGTGATCACACCTCATACACGCTTTAAATAGTCCGGTTATTTCTATAAAATTCACAAACCATCTGTGTTCCTTTTTAGACTGTGTGAGTTTCAGTGCAAACTAGAAGAGGCCCATGAAACCAATAATTTCAAACGATACTATTCTGGGAATATTCTTTCTTTCTCAGTTCGAGATTGGTTTTATTGGGAACACATTGCTCCTCGTGATACAAGTACACACCTCCATGTTTCGGCCTCACATGAAGAAATGTATAGATTTAATATTTACCCA
>NW_007220170.1:0-834 GCF_000164805.1 Carlito syrichta | reverse complement strand
TCAGTCCATCTTTCCTCTAATACCTCGCTGCAAAATGCTGCCTTCTGTCTCTATGGATGTATGTTATCTGTATATTTCACATAAATGGAAAGATGCAATATGTGACTTAGAGCCTGGTTTGGGGCTGTCTTTGCTAGCCTCTCTGCGGCCAATGCAGTCTTGTGGCAGGTGACTGAAGAAAGACTGGGGTCCCTTGTTGCTCTTGATGGTGCTTGACATGGAGTGGCCTCAGATACAGTTCTGGAAGTTGTCTGAAAGGCCCAAATTTCCTCTCTGTGACCACTCATCCTTGCACAGAGCTCTGACACGTGCTGCTGTCAGAGATTCCAGCAAGACAGGAGAGCAAGCTCCCCATGCGGGAAGCTCAACTTCTCAGAAAATAGTTTACAGCCATGTTTTGTTGTAAATAAGCTATGTTTTATCTTGACATTCGTATTCTTCTGAATCAACTTCAAGAATCCATGTGCCTCTAGACCTAATTCTCAATGTCTTGAACACTCTTGTAGAGAATTTGCACTTCCTGTGGATGAGAGTGATCACACCTCATACACGCTTTAAATAGTCCGGTTATTTCTATAAAATTCACAAACCATCTGTGTTCCTTTTTAGACTGTGTGAGTTTCAGTGCAAACTAGAAGAGGCCCATGAAACCAATAATTTCAAACGATACTATTCTGGGAATATTCTTTCTTTCTCAGTTCGAGATTGGTTTTATTGGGAACACATTGCTCCTCGTGATACAAGTACACACCTCCATGTTTCGGCCTCACATGAAGAAATGTATAGATTTAATATTTACCCACTTAAGTTTTGCCAATGCTGTTACAGTACTTT
>NW_007220169.1:0-809 GCF_000164805.1 Carlito syrichta | reverse complement strand
CTAGCCTCTCTGCGGCCAATGCAGTCTTGTGGCAGGTGACTGAAGAAAGACTGGGGTCCCTTGTTGCTCTTGATGGTGCTTGACATGGAGTGGCCTCAGATACAGTTCTGGAAGTTGTCTGAAAGGCCCAAATTTCCTCTCTGTGACCACTCATCCTTGCACAGAGCTCTGACACGTGCTGCTGTCAGAGATTCCAGCAAGACAGGAGAGCAAGCTCCCCATGCGGGAAGCTCAACTTCTCAGAAAATAGTTTACAGCAATGTTTTGTTGTAAATAAGCTATGTTTTATCTTGACATTCGTATTCTTCTGAATCAACTTCAAGAATCCATGTGCCTCTAGACCTAATTCTCAATGTCTTGAACACTCTTGTAGAGAATTTGCACTTCCTGTGGATGAGAGTGATCACACCTCATACACGCTTTAAATAGTCCGGTTATTTCTATAAAATTCACAAACCATCTGTGTTCCTTTTTAGACTGTGTGAGTTTCAGTGCAAACTAGAAGAGGCCCATGAAACCAATAATTTCAAACGATACTATTCTGGGAATATTCTTTCTTTCTCAGTTCGAGATTGGTTTTATTGGGAACACATTGCTCCTCGTGATACAAGTACACACCTCCATGTTTCGGCCTCACATGAAGAAATGTATAGATTTAATATTTACCCACTTAAGTTTTGCCAATGCTGTTACAGTACTTTTCCACGTGACTCCAGAAATCATAAGCTCCTTTGGAAAAAAGTATTTTCTGGATCATGTTGGCTGCAAGGCAGTGCTCTACATTCGCAGAGTTACCCAAGGGCTTTCCC
>NW_007220168.1:0-942 GCF_000164805.1 Carlito syrichta | reverse complement strand
GAGAGCAAGCTCCCCATGCGGGAAGCTCAACTTCTCAGAAAATAGTTTACAGCCATGTTTTGTTGTAAATAAGCTATGTTTTATCTTGACATTCGTATTCTTCTGAATCAACTTCAAGAATCCATGTGCCTCTAGACCTAATTCTCAATGTCTTGAACACTCTTGTAGAGAATTTGCACTTCCTGTGGATGAGAGTGATCACACCTCATACACGCTTTAAATAGTCCGGTTATTTCTATAAAATTCACAAACCATCTGTGTTCCTTTTTAGACTGTGTGAGTTTCAGTGCAAACTAGAAGAGGCCCATGAAACCAATAATTTCAAACGATACTATTCTGGGAATATTCTTTCTTTCTCAGTTCGGGATTGGTTTTATTGGGAACACATTGCTCCTCGTGATACAAGTACACACCTCCATGTTTCGGCCTCACATGAAGAAATGTATAGATTTAATATTTACCCACTTAAGTTTTGCCAATGCTGTTACAGTACTTTTCCACGTGACTCCAGAAATCATAAGCTCCTTTGGAAAAAAGTATTTTCTGGATGATGTTGGCTGCAAGGCAGTGCTCTACATTCGCAGAGTTACCCAAGGGCTTTCCCTCTGCACCACGTTGTTCCTGAGTCTGTTGCAGGCCCCCACCATCACGCCCAGCAGCTCTAGGTGGGTGGGTTTCAGGCCCAGACTGTCCACGTACATTCTGTCTGCCTTCTTCTTGTTCAAGGTGGTCAACATGCTGATCTACAGCCGGGTTATTGTCAGCACCGATGGCTCCTTCAACGCCAGTGGCCTTGGGCCGGGGTTGTCACTGACCTACTGTAAGGGGAGGGAAAGGGATGAGCTGAATGGAGCCTTGTTTCTAGGGGCCATGATCGTGTGAGAAATCCTGTGTGTGCGCCTCATGGTCTGCACTGGTGTGTACATGACCATGTGCCTCATC
>NW_007220167.1:0-774 GCF_000164805.1 Carlito syrichta | reverse complement strand
AATTCACAAACCATCTGTGTTCCTTTTTAGACTGTGTGAGTTTCAGTGCAAACTAGAAGAGGCCCATGAAACCAATAATTTCAAACGATACTATTCTGGGAATATTCTTTCTTTCTCAGTTCGGGATTGGTTTATTGGGAACACATTGCTCCTCGTGATACAAGTACACACCTCCATGTTTCGGCCTCACATGAAGAAATGTATAGATTTAATATTTACCCACTTAAGTTTTGCCAATGCTGTTACAGTACTTTTCAACGTGACTCCAGAAGTCATAAGCTCCTTTGGAAAGAGGTATTTTCTGGATGATGTTGGCTGCAAGGCAGTGCTCTACATTCGCAGAGTTACCCAAGGGCTTTCCCTCTGCACCACGTTGTTCCTGAGTCTGTTGCAGGCCCCCACCATCACGCCCAGCAGCTCTAGGTGGGTGGGTTTCAGGCCCAGACTGTCCACGTACATTCTCTCTGCCTTCTTCTTGTTCAAGGTGGTCAACATGCTGATCTACAGCCGGGTTATTGTCAGCACCGATGGCTCCTTCAACGCCAGTGGCCTTGGGCCGGGGTTGTCACTGACCTACTGTAAGGGGAGGGAAAGGGATGAGCTGAATGGAGCCTTGTTTCTAGGGGCCATGATCGTGTGAGACATCCTGTGTGTGCGCCTCATGGTCTGCACTGGTGTGTACATGACCATGTGCCTCATCACACACAGCAAGAGAGTCCAGTATGCCCTCAGGACCAGCCTTGGTGTGCGATGCTGGCCTGAGACCAAGGCCAC
>NW_007220166.1:0-770 GCF_000164805.1 Carlito syrichta | reverse complement strand
TTCTCAGTTCGGGATTGGTTTATTGGGAACACATTGCTCCTCGTGATACAAGTACACACCTCCATGTTTCGGCCTCACATGAAGAAATGTATAGATTTAATATTTACCCACTTAAGTTTTGCCAATGCTGTTACAGTACTTTTCAACGTGACTCCAGAAGTCATAAGCTCCTTTGGAAAGAGGTATTTTCTGGATGATGTTGGCTGCAAGGCAGTGCTCTACATTCGCAGAGTTACCCAAGGGCTTTCCCTCTGCACCACGTTGTTCCTGAGTCTGTTGCAGGCCCCCACCATCACGCCCAGCAGCTCTAGGTGGGTGGGTTTCAGGCCCAGACTGTCCACGTACATTCTCTCTGCCTTCTTCTTGTTCAAGGTGGTCAACATGCTGATCTACAGCCGGGTTATTGTCAGCACCGATGGCTCCTTCAACGCCAGTGGCCTTGGGCCGGGGTTGTCACTGACCTACTGTAAGGGGAGGGAAAGGGATGAGCTGAATGGAGCCTTGTTTCTAGGGGCCATGATCGTGTGAGACATCCTGTGTGTGCGCCTCATGGTCTGCACTGGTGTGTACATGACCATGTGCCTCATCACACACAGCAAGAGAGTCCAGTATGCCCTCAGGACCAGCCTTGGTGTGCGATGCTGGCCTGAGACCAAGGCCACCCATGTGATCCTGGCGCTGCTGAGTTGCTTTGTGTTCTTCTACTGCTACAGCTGCTGCCTTAGCATTCATGTAACCTACAGGCACGATATACCAAGTTTCGAGGGGAT
>NW_007220165.1:0-749 GCF_000164805.1 Carlito syrichta | reverse complement strand
CTCCATGTTTCGGCCTCACATGAAGAAATGTATAGATTTAATATTTACCCACTTAAGTTTTGCCAATGCTGTTACAGTACTTTTCAACGTGACTCCAGAAGTCATAAGCTCCTTTGGAAAGAGGTATTTTCTGGATGATGTTGGCTGCAAGGCAGTGCTCTACATTCGCAGAGTTACCCAAGGGCTTTCCCTCTGCACCACGTTGTTCCTGAGTCTGTTGCAGGCCCCCACCATCACGCCCAGCAGCTCTAGGTGGGTGGGTTTCAGGCCCAGACTGTCCACGTACATTCTCTCTGCCTTCTTCTTGTTCAAGGTGGTCAACATGCTGATCTACAGCCGGGTTATTGTCAGCACCGATGGCTCCTTCAACGCCAGTGGCCTTGGGCCGGGGTTGTCACTGACCTACTGTAAGGGGAGGGAAAGGGATGAGCTGAATGGAGCCTTGTTTCTAGGGGCCATGATCGTGTGAGACATCCTGTGTGTGCGCCTCATGGTCTGCACTGGTGTGTACATGACCATGTGCCTCATCACACACAGCAAGAGAGTCCAGTATGCCCTCAGGACCAGCCTTGGTGTGCGATGCTGGCCTGAGACCAAGGCCACCCATGTGATCCTGGCGCTGCTGAGTTGCTTTGTGTTCTTCTACTGCTACAGCTGCTGCCTTAGCATTCATGTAACCTACAGGCACGATATACCAAGTTTCGAGGGGATCTTCAATTTTCTGTCTGGTTGCTATCCAGTGATCTGTC
>NW_007220164.1:0-716 GCF_000164805.1 Carlito syrichta | reverse complement strand
CCCCCACCATCACGCCCAGCAGCTCTAGGTGGGTGGGTTTCAGGCCCAGACTGTCCACGTACATTCTCTCTGCCTTCTTCTTGTTCAAGGTGGTCAACATGCTGATCTACAGCCGGGTTATTGTCAGCACCGATGGCTCCTTCAACGCCAGTGGCCTTGGGCCGGGGTTGTCACTGACCTACTGTAAGGGGAGGGAAAGGGATGAGCTGAATGGAGCCTTGTTTCTAGGGGCCATGATCGTGTGAGACATCCTGTGTGTGCGCCTCATGGTCTGCACTGGTGTGTACATGACCATGTGCCTCATCACACACAGCAAGAGAGTCCAGTATGCCCTCAGGACCAGCCTTGGTGTGCGACGCTGGCCTGAGACCAAGGCCACCCATGTGATCCTGGCGCTGCTGAGTTGCTTTGTGTTCTTCTACTGCTACAGCTGCTGCCTTAGCATTCATGTAACCTACAGGCACGATATACCAAGTTTCGAGGGGATCTTCAATTTTCTGTCTGGTTGCTATCCAGTGATCTGTCCCTTCGTGATTATCAACAATAGTAACAGATTATTCTTTCTGAACCGTGCCTTTGTAAAGATGAGAAAGTCCTCTCCACAAAGTAGTTTCCTCAAAGGACTGCATGATCTCACACACTCATCTGGCTCAAAAGGCATATGATTAGAATTCTCATCTCATCATTTTAGTAAGGCAGAATTCTGAAAAAGCATG
>NW_007220163.1:0-838 GCF_000164805.1 Carlito syrichta | reverse complement strand
ACATGCTGATCTACAGCCGGGTTATGTCAGCACCGATGGCTCCTCAACGCCAGTGGCCTTGGGCCGGGGTTGTCACTGACCTACTGTAAGGGGAGGGAAAGGGATGAGCTGAATGGAGCCTTGTTTCTAGGGGCCATGATCGTGTGAGACATCCTGTGTGTGCGCCTCATGGTCTGCACTGGTGTGTACATGACCATGTGCCTCATCACACACAGCAAGAGAGTCCAGTATGCCCTCAGGACCAGCCTTGGTGTGCGATGCTGGCCTGAGACCAAGGCCACCCATGTGATCCTGGCGCTGCTGAGTTGCTTTGTGTTCTTCTACTGCTACAGCTGCTGCCTTAGCATTCATGTAACCTACAGGCACGATATACCAAGTTTCGAGGGGATCTTCAATTTTCTGTCTGGTTGCTATCCAGTGATCTGTCCCTTCGTGATTATCAACAATAGTAACAGATTATCCTTTCTGAACCGTGCCTTTGTAAAGATGAGAAAGTCCTCTCCACAAAGTATTTTCCTCAAAGGACTGAATGATCTCACACACTCATCTGGCTCAAAAGGCATATGATTAGAATTCTCATCTCATCATTTTAGTAAGGCAGAATTCTGAAAAAGCATGAATAATTCCTGCTTCGAATGTGTCTTCCAGCCATCAGCTTGGCGGACACGCTGAGATGAATGGCCAGACTTCTGGGAGAAAACATGGACAAGACAGCTTCACCTGGAAGGGCACTCTGCTACATATTCCACACTGATTCTTTAAGATTCATAGCTATGATTATAGGGATGCCCCTATTTTAATGTAGCTTATATATCATTTCAATTGCAGTAACTACATT
>NW_007220162.1:0-7656 GCF_000164805.1 Carlito syrichta | reverse complement strand
GGGATCTTCAATTTTCTGTCTGGTTGCTATCCAGTGATCTGTCCCTTCGTGATTATCAACAATAGTAACAGATTATCCTTTCTGAACCGTGCCTTTGTAAAGATGAGAAAGTCCTCTCCACAAAGTATTTTCCTCAAAGGACTGAATGATCTCACACACTCATCTGGCTCAAAAGGCATATGATTAGAATTCTCATCTCATCATTTTAGTAAGGCAGAATTCTGAAAAAGCATGAATAATTCCTGCTTCGAATGTGTCTTCCAGCCATCAGCTTGGCGGACACGCTGAGATGAATGGCCAGACTTCTGGGAGAAAACATGGACAAGACAGCTTCACCTGGAAGGGCACTCTGCTACATATTCCACACTGATTCTTTAAGATTCATAGCTATGATTATAGGGATGCCCCTATTTTAATGTAGCTTATATATCATTTCAATTGCAGTAACTACATTTGCTGGATTATGCTAGACAGATTTTTCAATAGACCAAATTTTCATGTCTGCACCATTGTGTATGAAACAGGACCTAAAAATACCATGGAATGTATTTATAAAACATTGTGTACTTATTCTCACACGTTTAAACTTAAGTCACCTTCAAAGTACTCTCTCTTTTATGTAATACACCTGTCAAGATGCATTTTCCAATGCTCAAAACACATTTTGCACTACTCCATGTTGATGCCTTTTAATGGTTTTGCCATATTTGTTTTGCCTTTTCTATGTTGGCAATGTTTCCCTTTAAGGATTCTTTTCATCAGAGTGGGTGAAAAGTCACTCGATGTGAGATCAGGCAAATACAAAGGGTGGGACATGTGGTTCATGCCATCTTTGATCAAAAACTGCTGAACACTCCATGGTGTGGGCAAGTATGCTTGTAAATTTTTCAGCACGTTGAAACTATCTCCAACAAATTTCACTGAAGCCGAACACAGTCCTCCAACAATACTAGCTGGTACACCAATGCTGATGGATCCCTAGAAAAGTTACTTAGCTGGGGAAGCTGAACTATGAGGGGCCCATCCTCCAATAAAATAATTGCAGGTTTATTTGGTACCCCCTACCCTGTATATTAGTCCTGAAGTAAAAGTTTGAGTTTACTGCAAGCTGTCATTTATACCTGGTTTAATACTAAACTGATGTGAGGTGGATATGACCATAGTTCCATCCCCCATGAATAATGATTTCAAAACACAATTGTATTATTCATCATCACTTTATAAAACCCACAGTATGATTTTGATACCTGAAGTTTTTAACCTATTGTCATCATTAGAGGCATTTTTTAAACTTCTATTCTCTTTTGGGTGGTATATTTTATGCCAACAGAAAATATATTTTGCTTTGTGGCTTTGTGCCTTGTAATCAAATATTTATCAATGTCCACCAATGGTCCTACAGTTAAGATAGATTAGAAAACATGAAAGTTCTGTTAGAGAAAACAGGTAACATTCTAAATAAAATAGTTGAAACTTCTTTTCATTAAGATATGCTTGGCCAGGCACAGTGGGTTAGCCTGTCATCCCAACAATCTGGAGGCCAAGGCAAGTGTATTGTCTGAGCATGCAGGTTCAAGACCAGCCCGGGCAACTTGGCAAGACCTTGTCTCTACAATAAATTAAAAAAATTGTCGGGCATGGTAGCACACACATATAGTTCTGGCTTCTTGGAAGGCTGAGGAGGAAAGATCACCTGAGCCTAGCAGGCGATGCTTTAGTGGCTGTGAGTGTGCCGTGGCACTCCAGCCTGAGCAACAGTGTGAGACTCCAATTAAAAAAAAACCCAAAAAACAACAGCCTCAAAAAACTACTCTCAGACAAGGGAAAGTTAAATTTCTGAGAAACAGCGGACAGAAAACTTGATGTGGACGCTGCAGCTACTCTCAGGGCATTTGCAAATATAACCAGCTTCTGGAGCTCCTCGGGATAGCTTTATGGAATATTAGGCCAGACGGCAGAGAGTGACCCATGGGGTAAGAAAAGGAAAATTAGGCTACATTCTTCTTACAGTGAAACAAATAGTACATGAGGGCACTCAGAGGGTGAAATTTAAAAGAAAAACGTTGCAACAGGCAGTACTAATTCTAAAAAAGGTAAGTTGTGTATATATGAGATATCAGACTAGCACTTATGATGGAGAAGGCACTATAATAATGATACACGGACCTATCGCATGGGCCCAACTGAACTTCACACTTTTAGAACATTCCACCAATAACTGCCAAATATACATCCTTCTCATCTCTGCATGGAGCATTCTCCAACATAGACCTTATGCATGGCCATAAAGCAAGACTCATTACGTTTGAAAACAACAACATTATGCCAAGCATTTCCTTAGATCACAGTGGAATAAAAGTAAAATCAGCACCAATAGGAGCTCCCAAAACTACACTACTACATGGAAACTAAACAGCTCACTCTTGAGTGACCACCAGGTAAACAATCAAATGAAGGTAGAAGTTTTTAAAAATTGTTGAAACAAATTTAAAAAGTGACATACCAAATCCACTAACCAGAAAAACGCAGTTCTCAGAGGAAAGATCATAGCATTGTAGGCCTACATCAAGAAAAATAGTGAGATCAGAAACAAACAGCTTAACCTTGCATCAAAGAACTAGAAACAAGAACAATCTAAGCATAAAGGAAGCAGAAAAAAGGAAATAGAAAGATCAGAACAGAAATAAATGAGACTGAAGCAAAAAAGGATACAAAGAATCAATGAAAAAAGGTTGTTTATGCTATCAAGCTATTACATTGAGCAGTTAAAATATATATGATATTTGTCAATCATATCTCAATGATAAATACAATTGGCCTGGAAGTTAAAATAATAAATAGACAAATGCCTGGACTCTCGTCCAGCTTTTGTTTTCTTAGCAAATTAACAAAGCAACAAAATAAGAAAAGCCAACTGTGCACGTGTGTCAGAACCTCCTGATCACTCTCAAACCACAGTCTCCACTTCCTCCTGGGCACACAACTGGACTACACTGCCCAGCTCCTCAAACTGAGTCAATGTGACTTCCTCCATACTAGTCTAAGAGCAGCATCTGATCACGTTGATGTAGGATCTTATATTTCCTTAATGCCTACTTGTCACTGACTCTGCAGTTTGTAGTGTTCCAAGAACTTTATAAATATGAGCCAGTTAATTTTCACAACAAGTCTAGTAGGTGGGCACTGTTATTGGCACCATTTGATAAATGAGAAAAGGGAGGATCAGAGAATTTCTTGGGCAAATTAACTTGTCCAAAGCCACAAAACTCGAAATTGTAGCTAGAATTGGAACTCCAGCCTTCTGAGACGTAGTCTGTGTTCAGTCATGTGCCACAAGCCATGGTCATGCCCTAGGATTTCCCAGCCTCCAAATCCATGAGCCAAATATGTTTCTGTTCACTATAAATCACTCAGTCTGTGGTATTCTGTGGCAGTAGTACAGAATATGGACTAAGACATATGGCAGGAGTTCTGATCAAATATGTCACAAAAGAGGAACTACTTTTCACAATCGTGTTTTAAAAACCCAACCTCATTGACAATCGGGGAAATATAAAATAAAAAAGTACTGTAAGACCAACAATTACACCTTGGAAGTGTCCCCTGGAGAAACTCTCCACCTGTGCTCAGGAACCAGTCCAACAAGTTCATGGTGACATCATTTGTATGAGTTCCCACCCAGCAGCAGCAGACTTCATCGATAAATGATGTTGGGAATACTGGCTATCTGTATATGGGAGAATGAAATTGAACATGTATCTTATATAAGAATCAACTCAAAATGAATTAAGATTTTCTCATAAGACCTTAAATTATAAAACTACTGGAAGAAACATAAGGAAAGAATTTCTTGATATTGGTGTGGACAGTAATTTTTTAGATATGACTCCAAAAGCACAGGCAAGGAAAGTATTAATAGACAAATGGAGTTGAATAAAACTAAAAAAATTGGTTATTCCCTCATGTCCCCTACCACTGTGGGAACTTTTTTGTCCTCTCAATAAATTAAAAAACATAAACCAAAAGCCTAAAAAACTAAAATATTTCTGTGTGGCAAATAAAACAGTGAACAGAAGGAAGACATAAACAACAGATGGGGAGAAAATATTTGAAAATCATATATTAGATTGGGGTTAATATCAAAAATATATAAAGAACTCAAAGTACTGAATAATAAGATGATAAATAGTATAAAAAATTAGGCAACGAGCTTGAATAGACATTAATCCAAAGAAACCATACAAATGGCTGAATATATTATAAAATGCTCAATATAACTTATTGGTTAACCCCAATGACATATCACCTTATATCAGGTAGAATGACTGTTATCCCCCCAAAATGAAAGCTAACAACTTTTGGCAAGGAAGTGGAGAAAAGAAAATCATAGGGCACTTTTGGTGGATATGTAAATTAGTACAGACATCTTGAAAAACTTGGAGTTTCTTCAAACACTAAAACTAGAACTACCATATGATCCAGCAAGCCCAGTACTGTCGATATACACAAAGGAAATGAAAATCATAGACCAAAGAGATATTTGAACTCCCCTGTTCACTGCAGCATTATTTTCAATAGCCAAGATATAAAAGCAACCGAAGTGTCTGTCAACAAATGAACAATAAAGTGACATATGTACACATATATAAAATGTGTCATGGAATGCTACTCTGTCATAAAAAAAATGGAATCTTGTAATGTTACTTCGGCAACTTGGATGGAATTGGAACCCATCATCCTGAGTGAAGTAATGCAGGAATGGAAAACCAAATACCACATGTTCTCACTTATAAATGGGAGTTAAACTAAGGAACTGAAAAGGCAGAATGATACATTGGACATTGGAGATGCAGAAATTTGACAGTAGGGAGATGGAAGAAAAATATCCTATGAGGTACAATGTGCACAAGTGTGCATGCTGGGTACATGTAAAGCCACATTTACACTGCAGCCATGTCACCAAAACCCAAGGTTTCTGGGAGATGCTGATGCAGCTGGTTGATAAACCCTGAGACAAGTGCCCTCATGGGGACCTTCTGAGAACCACTATCTTACCTTTTTTATTCTTTTGGAATACTTTCATGGTATCTTTCAGTGAGGGGACACTCAATTAAGTATTAAGGTGTTTCCTTAACAAAATAATTATCAGATTGCTGCAGAAATTGCAATAATGATCAAAGAATGATGAGGAAAACGTCATGAAGCATCTGATGACAAAGCCTAGTAACAATGCCCAGTTTGAACGCCTCGTGAGCATCCTCACACTCTCAAGCTGACCTCTCCTTCACCTCTCAGTGCCTGTTCTGAGTCCAAATTGGCACTAGTCAAAATAAACTCAACTGGAAGTACGTAAATACGAGCATGTACATTTCTGCACATGTTGTTTACATGCACATATTTGCTTAGAATGTGAACAAGGACTCTAGGAGTGTGATTGTTACTAATGACTGCAGAAAAATGAGGTTAAATTAAATATTGTTGAACAGGTTGTAAATAGGGCAGTGGAGCAAGATGGCAATGGAACCGGTCAGAGTGTGAGAGTCTGTACATGGGTGAGTGTGCATAAAGACTAATCTGCATCAATATGTGTGTGCAAGTGTGTGAGGAAAGGTCCAACTGAGGGGAGACTTAGGATCAAGTGCCCAGGCCCCCCCACAACAGAAGCAGCCACAATTTTTCTGCTCTGAATTTGGCACCCACAATCCTTAGAAAGATCTGTCATTCCTGGGCACCTCTCAGAAAAAGCCAAGAGAAATCAGCAGTCTCTGGACATTTAGCACCAGCTTACATGACCACCTATGGTAATGGCCAGGCACAGACTGCAGGGACGACAGAGAAGATGTGGGGAGAAGATCTGAAGTTGAAACTCACCAGAGGAGAAAATGCCAATGGATGCTATTTTGCTGCCATATTCTCTATACTGAGTCCTGCAGTGACCTTCTATAGCTCCTGTGATTCTAGGTAGCCTGCATTAAGAGATCTCTGCACTCCTCTGTGATTACCAATATCTGTCCAGAGAGGATAATCCAAGTACACCATACGGAGAGACTGAAACCCCACCCCCCACATGTAGTCAGAGCAGGAGACCTAGAAGAGGCCAAGTTAGGGTGAGACCTGGAGTCAACCTTCCCCCCTCCCAGCAGTCCATGAAGCCTTGGAGCCATGTGGAGAGCAACTCAACCAGCCTGTGACCTGAGAGCAGTGGGAAGGGGCTAGAGACTAGAACACCCTCCCTACTGCTGCCAAAAGTGGCAGCTTGGGGGTATGTCAGTAAAGTAAGTAAATATATTTTTAAAAAATTTAAACCTTTTTTTTAAAAGGAAAGGAACCCAAAATTCAAATTCTTAAGTGGCCACAAGAGGGATTTTTTTTCTTTCTTTTCTCCTATCTCACATAGCTTTCTGTGAGAGTCCTCTGATTTGATCTACCCCTCCCTATTTCACCTTTTTTTTCTTTGCATATGGGTATATTTGAGGGAGAATGCACCTTCGATTTTTTGTTGTTGTTATTGTTTGTTTTTGTTTTGTTGTTCTATTTAACTGTTTACTTATCTGTTCTTTTGTATGCCTGTCTGTTTATCTACTTATTTATTTTCACCTCCATTTTTCTCCCTTCTCCCATTCTCTGTTTTTTCCTTTTTCTAATCTCATTTTGATTTCAGGGTGGCACACATACACTCCTCTGCATGGACAAATTGCAAGGTGGTGGGAAGTGAGATCCAGGGCCCCACATACCAGTCAGTAGATACTGTGAACTGTAGCTAGCTTCTGAGCAATAGCTCCCCCCTTTACACTTTAATCAAATCTCAAAACTGCAAAAAGACAGCACAACTCCCCATTCCTCAGTCCACCTTCAAAATTGAACAAATCGGGAGGATGTACATAAGTAATAGTAGGGAGCTAACAAGCAAAAATGAAAGGTATGCACCTTAGCACTGAAAAATGGAATTAAAGAGAGGGAAGAAAGAGTTGGGGAAACCATCACAAATGACGAGGAACCAAAAGAAAACACAAGAACTTTCCATACTCCTGGAAAGAGAGCATCTGAGAATACAGATTTCAGAACTCAAAAAGTGAAGAACCAGAATGACTGGTCTCAAACCAATATATCAAGATATTAATAGAGAGAATGAGTAGAAATGAAGAGGGACAACAGGAAAGAATGAAGGAGTTGATAACTGAAATTATGGCAATGAAGAATACCTTAAACAAAAACAGTAACAAACTGGCTAGCATGGAAAGCAGGATTAACCAAGTGGAAGAAGGAATCTCAGTTCTTGAAGATCAAAATATGGAACTAACTCAAAACATAGAAAGGAAGCTTTAAAAGACAGACCAAAGCCTCCAATAGTTGTGTAATTATATCAAAAGCCCAAACTTATGCCTGATTGGCATTCCTGAGTCAGATAGACAGAAATCACCTAAAACAAACATTTTATGAAATTATCCAAAAAAGTACCCTAATCACATCAGAGACATAATGATTAAAACACAAGTGATTCAGAGAACTCCTGCAAACCATCAAATGAGATGACCAAATCCTAAACACATTGTAATTTGCTAATGCAAAGTAGGTATAATGAAAAAATCCTAAAGACAGCAAGAGAGAAGGGTCAGACTACCTACCAAGGAAGATGAATTAGAGTAGCAGTAGATA
>NW_007220161.1:0-665 GCF_000164805.1 Carlito syrichta | reverse complement strand
CTGCTTTGAATGTGTCTTCCAGCCATCAGCTTGGCCAACACGCTGAGATGAATGGCCAGACTTCTGGGAGAAAACATGGACAAGACAGCTTCACCTGGAAGGGCACTCTGCTACATATTCCACACTGATTCTTTAAGATTCATAGCTATGATTATAGGGATGCCCCTATTTTAATGTAGCTTATATATCATTTCAATTGCAGTAACTACATTTGCTGGATTATGCTAGACAGATTTTTCAATAGACCAAATTTTCATATCTGCACCATTGTGTATGAAACAGGACCTAAAAATACCATGGAATGTATTTATAAAACATTGTGTACTTATTCTCACACGTTTAAACTTAAGTCACCTTCAAAGTACTCTCTCTTTTATGTAATACACCTGTCAAGATGCATTTTCCAATGCTCAAAACACATTTTGCACTACTCCATGTTGATGCCTTTTAATGGTTTTGCCATATTTGTTTTGCCTTTTCTATGTTGGCAATGTTTCCCTTTAAGGATTCTTTTCATCAGAGTGGGTGAAAAGTCACTCGATGTGAGATCAGGCAAATACAAAGGGTGGGACATGTGGTTCATGCCATCTTTGATCAAAAACTGCTGAACACTCCATGGTGTGGGCAAGTATGCTTGTAAATTTTTCAGCACGTTGAAACTATCG
>NW_007220160.1:0-5621 GCF_000164805.1 Carlito syrichta | reverse complement strand
GAGGGTGAAATTTAAAAGAAAAACGTTGCAACAGGCAGTACTAATTCTAAAAAAGGTAAGTTGTGTATATATGAGATATCAGACTAGCACTTATGATGGAGAAGGCACTATAATAATGATACACGGACCTATCCCATGGGCCCAACTGAACTTCACACTTTTAGAACATTCCACAAATAACTGCCAAATATACATCCTTCTCATCTCTGCATGGAGCATTCTCCAACATAGACCTTATGCATGGCCATAAAGCAAGACTCATTACGTTTGAAAACAACAACATTATGCCAAGCATTTCCTTAGATCACAGTGGAATAAAAGTAGAAATCAGCACCAATAGGAGCTCCCAAAACTACACTACTACATGGAAACTAAACAGCTCACTCTTGAGTGACCACCAGGTAAACAATCAAATGAAGGTAGAAGTTTTTAAAAATTGTTGAAACAAATTTAAAAAGTGACATACCAAATCCACTAACCAGAAAAACGCAGTTCTCAGAGGAAAGATCATAGCATTGTAGGCCTACATCAAGAAAAATAGTGAGATCAGAAACAAACAGCTTAACCTTGCATCAAAGAACTAGAAAACAAGAACAATCTAAGCATAAAGGAAGCAGAAAAAAGGAAATAGAAAGATCAGAACAGAAATAAATGAGACTGAAGCAAAAAAGGATACAAAGAATCAATGAAAAAAGGTTGTTTATGCTATCAAGCTATTACATTGAGCAGTTAAAATATATATGATATTTGTCAATCATATCTCAATGATAAATACAATTGGCCTGGAAGTTAAAATAATAAATAGACAAATGCCTGGACTCTCGTCCAGCTTTTGTTTTCTTAGCAAATTAACAAAGCAACAAAATAAGAAAAGCCAACTGTGCACGTGTGTCAGAACCTCCTGATCACTCTCAAACCCACAGTCTCCACTTCCTCCTGGGCACACAACTGGACTACACTGCCCAGCTCCTCAAACTGAGTCAATGTGACTTCCTCCATACTAGTCTAAGAGCAGCATCTGATCACGTTGATGTAGGATCTTATATTTCCTTAATGCCTACTTGTCACTGACTCTGCAGTTTGTAGTGTTCCAAGAACTTTATAAATATGAGCCAGTTAATTTTCACAACAAGTCTAGTAGGTGGGCACTGTTATTGGCACCATTTGATAAATGAGAAAAGGGAGGATCAGAGAATTTCTTGGGCAAATTAACTTGTCCAAAGCCACAAAACTCGAAATTGTAGCTAGAATTGGAACTCCAGCCTTCTGAGACGTAGTCTGTGTTCAGTCATGTGCCACAAGCCATGGTCATGCCCTAGGATTTCCCAGCCTCCAAATCCATGAGCCAAATATGTTTCTGTTCACTATAAATCACTCAGTCTGTGGTATTCTGTGGCAGTAGTACAGAATATGGACTAAGACATATGGCAGGAGTTCTGATCAAATATGTCACAAAAGAGGAACTACTTTTCACAATCGTGTTTTAAAAACCCAACCTCATTGACAATCGGGGAAATATAAAATAAAAAAGTACTGTAAGACCAACAATTACACCTTGGAAGTGTCCCCTGGAGAAACTCTCCACCTGTGCTCAGGAACCAGTCCAACAAGTTCATGGTGACATCATTTGTATGAGTTCCCACCCAGCAGCAGCAGACTTCATCGATAAATGATGTTGGGAATACTGGCTATCTGTATATGGGAGAATGAAATTGAACATGTATCTTATATAAGAATCAACTCAAAATGAATTAAGATTTTCTCATAAGACCTTAAATTATAAAACTACTGGAAGAAACATAAGGAAAGAATTTCTTGATATTGGTGTGGACAGTAATTTTTTAGATATGACTCCAAAAGCACAGGCAAGGAAAGTATTAATAGACAAATGGAGTTGAATAAAACTAAAAAAATTGGTTATTCCCTCATGTCCCCTACCACTGTGGGAACTTTTTTGTCCTCTCAATAAATTAAAAAACATAAACCAAAAGCCTAAAAAACTAAAATATTTCTGTGTGGCAAATAAAACAGTGAACAGAAGGAAGACATAAACAACAGATGGGGAGAAAATATTTGAAAATCATATATTAGATTGGGGTTAATATCAAAAATATATAAAGAACTCAAAGTACTGAATAATAAGATGATAAATAGTATAAAAAATTAGGCAACGAGCTTGAATAGACATTAATCCAAAGAAACCATACAAATGGCTGAATATATTATAAAATGCTCAATATAACTTATTGGTTAACCCCAATGACATATCACCTTATATCAGGTAGAATGACTGTTATCCCCCCAAAATGAAAGCTAACAACTTTTGGCAAGGAAGTGGAGAAAAGAAAATCATAGGGCACTTTTGGTGGATATGTAAATTAGTACAGACATCTTGAAAAACTTGGAGTTTCTTCAAACACTAAAACTAGAACTACCATATGATCCAGCAAGCCCAGTACTGTCGATATACACAAAGGAAATGAAAATCATAGACCAAAGAGATATTTGAACTCCCCTGTTCACTGCAGCATTATTTTCAATAGCCAAGATATAAAAGCAACCGAAGTGTCTGTCAACAAATGAACAATAAAGTGACATATGTACACATATATAAAATGTGTCATGGAATGCTACTCTGCCATAAAAAAAATGGAATCTTGTAATGTTACTTCGGCATCTCGGATGGAATTGGAACCCATCATCGTGTGTGAAGTAATGCAGCAATGGATAACCAAATACCACATGTTCTCACTTATAAATGGGAGTTAAACTAAGGAACTGAAAAAGCAGAATGATACATTGGACATTGGAGATGCAGAAATTTGACAGTAGGGAGATGGAAGAAAAATATCCTATGAGGTACAATGTGCACAAGTGTGCATGCTGGGTACATGTAAAGCCACATTTACACTGCAGCCATGTCACCAAAACCCAAGGTTTCTGGGAGATGCTGATGCAGCTGGTTGATAAATCCTGAGACAAGTGCCCTCATGGGGACCTTCTGAGAACCACTATCTTACCTTTTTTATTCTTTTGGAATACTTTCATGGTATCTTTCAGTGAGGGGACACTCAATTAAGTATTAAGGTGTTTCCTTAACAAAATAATTATCAGATTGCTGCAGAAATTGCAATAATGATCAAAGAATGATGAGGAAAACGTCATGAAGCATCTGATGACAAAGCCTAGTAACAATGCCCAGTTTGAACGCCTCGTGAGCATCCTCACACTCTCAAGCTGACCTCTCCTTCACCTCTCAGTGCCTGTTCTGAGTCCAAATTGGCACTAGTCAAAATAAACTCAACTGGAAGTACGTAAATACGAGCATGTACATTTCTGCACATGTTGTTTACATGCACATATTTGCTTAGAATGTGAACAAGGACTCTAGGAGTGTGATTGTTACTAATGACTGCAGAAAAATGAGGTTAAATTAAATATTGTTGAACAGGTTGTAAATAGGGCAGTGGAGCAAGATGGCAATGGAACCGGTCAGAGTGTGAGAGTCTGTACATGGGTGAGTGTGCATAAAGACTAATCTGCATCAATATGTGTGTGCAAGTGTGTGAGGAAAGGTCCAACTGAGGGGAGACTTAGGATCAAGTGCCCAGGCCCCCCCACAACAGAAGCAGCCACAATTTTTCTGCTCTGAATTTGGCACCCACAATCCTTAGAAAGATCTGTCATTCCTGGGCACCTCTCAGAAAAAGCCAAGAGAAATCAGCAGTCTCTGGACATTTAGCACCAGCTTACATGACCACCTATGGTAATGGCCAGGCACAGACTGCAGGGACGACAGAGAAGATGTGGGGAGAAGATCTGAAGTTGAAACTCACCAGAGGAGAAAATGCCAATGGATGCTATTTTGCTGCCATATTCTCTATACTGAGTCCTGCAGTGACCTTCTATAGCTCCTGTGATTCTAGGTAGCCTGCATTAAGAGATCTCTGCACTCCTCTGTGATTACCAATATCTGTCCAGAGAGGATAATCCAAGTACACCATACGGAGAGACTGAAACCCCACCCCCCACATGTAGTCAGAGCAGGAGACCTAGAAGAGGCCAAGTTAGGGTGAGACCTGGAGTCAACCTTCCCCCCTCCCAGCAGTCCATGAAGCCTTGGAGCCATGTGGAGAGCAACTCAACCAGCCTGTGACCTGAGAGCAGTGGGAAGGGGCTAGAGACTAGAACACCCTCCCTACTGCTGCCAAAAGTGGCAGCTTGGGGGTATGTCAGTAAAGTAAGTAAATATATTTTTAAAAAATTTAAACCTTTTTTTTAAAAGGAAAGGAACCCAAAATTCAAATTCTTAAGTGGCCACAAGAGGGATTTTTTTTCTTTCTTTTCTCCTATCTCACATAGCTTTCTGTGAGAGTCCTCTGATTTGATCTACCCCTCCCTATTTCACCTTTTTTTTCTTTGCATATGGGTATATTTGAGGGAGAATGCACCTTCGATTTTTTGTTGTTGTTATTGTTTGTTTTTGTTTTGTTGTTCTATTTAACTGTTTACTTATCTGTTCTTTTGTATGCCTGTCTGTTTATCTACTTATTTATTTTCACCTCCATTTTTCTCCCTTCTCCCATTCTCTGTTTTTTCCTTTTTCTAATCTCATTTTGATTTCAGGGTGGCACACATACACTCCTCTGCATGGACAAATTGCAAGGTGGTGGGAAGTGAGATCCAGGGCCCCACATACCAGTCAGTAGATACTGTGAACTGTAGCTAGCTTCTGAGCAATAGCTCCCCCCTTTACACTTTAATCAAATCTCAAAACTGCAAAAAGACAGCACAACTCCCCATTCCTCAGTCCACCTTCAAAATTGAACAAATCGGGAGGATGTACATAAGTAATAGTAGGGAGCTAACAAGCAAAAATGAAAGGTATGCACCTTAGCACTGAAAAATGGAATTAAAGAGAGGGAAGAAAGAGTTGGGGAAACCATCACAAATGACGAGGAACCAAAAGAAAACACAAGAACTTTCCATACTCCTGGAAAGAGAGCATCTGAGAATACAGATTTCAGAACTCAAAAAGTGAAGAACCAGAATGACTGGTCTCAAACCAATATATCAAGATATTAATAGAGAGAATGAGTAGAAATGAAGAGGGACAACAGGAAAGAATGAAGGAGTTGATAACTGAAATTATGGCAATGAAGAATACCTTAAACAAAAACAGTAACAAACTGGCTAGCATGGAAAGCAGGATTAACCAAGTGGAAGAAGGAATCTCAGTTCTTGAAGATCAAAATATGGAACTAACTCAAAACATAGAAAGGAAGCTTTAAAAGACAGACCAAAGCCTCCAATAGTTGTGTAATTATATCAAAAGCCCAAACTTATGCCTGATTGGCATTCCTGAGTCAGATAGACAGAAATCACCTAAAACAAACATTTTATGAAATTATCCAAAAAAGTACCCTAATCACATCAGAGACATAATGATTAAAACACAAGTGATTCAGAGAACTCCTGCAAACCATCAAATGAGATGACCAAATCCTAAACACATTGTAATTTGCTAATGCAAAGTAGGTATAATGAAAAAATCCTAAAGACAGCAAGAGAGAAGGGTCAGACTACCTACCAAGGAAGATGAATTAGAGTAGCAGTAGATA
>NW_007220159.1:0-5542 GCF_000164805.1 Carlito syrichta | reverse complement strand
CAGACTAGCACTTATGATGGAGAAGGCACTATAATAATGATACACGGACCTATCGCATGGGCCCAACTGAACTTCACACTTTTAGAACATTCCACCAATAACTGCCAAATATACATCCTTCTCATCTCTGCATGGAGCATTCTCCAACATAGACCTTATGCATGGCCATAAAGCAAGACTCATTACGTTTGAAAACAACAACATTATGCCAAGCATTTCCTTAGATCACAGTGGAATAAAAGTAGAAATCAGCACCAATAGGAGCTCCCAAAACTACACTACTACATGGAAACTAAACAGCTCACTCTTGAGTGACCACCAGGTAAACAATCAAATGAAGGTAGAAGTTTTTAAAAATTGTTGAAACAAATTTAAAAAGTGACATACCAAATCCACTAACCAGAAAAACGCAGTTCTCAGAGGAAAGATCATAGCATTGTAGGCCTACATCAAGAAAAATAGTGAGATCAGAAACAAACAGCTTAACCTTGCATCAAAGAACTAGAAAACAAGAACAATCTAAGCATAAAGGAAGCAGAAAAAAGGAAATAGAAAGATCAGAACAGAAATAAATGAGACTGAAGCAAAAAAGGATACAAAGAATCAATGAAAAAAGGTTGTTTATGCTATCAAGCTATTACATTGAGCAGTTAAAATATATATGATATTTGTCAATCATATCTCAATGATAAATACAATTGGCCTGGAAGTTAAAATAATAAATAGACAAATGCCTGGACTCTCGTCCAGCTTTTGTTTTCTTAGCAAATTAACAAAGCAACAAAATAAGAAAAGCCAACTGTGCACGTGTGTCAGAACCTCCTGATCACTCTCAAACCCACAGTCTCCACTTCCTCCTGGGCACACAACTGGACTACACTGCCCAGCTCCTCAAACTGAGTCAATGTGACTTCCTCCATACTAGTCTAAGAGCAGCATCTGATCACGTTGATGTAGGATCTTATATTTCCTTAATGCCTACTTGTCACTGACTCTGCAGTTTGTAGTGTTCCAAGAACTTTATAAATATGAGCCAGTTAATTTTCACAACAAGTCTAGTAGGTGGGCACTGTTATTGGCACCATTTGATAAATGAGAAAAGGGAGGATCAGAGAATTTCTTGGGCAAATTAACTTGTCCAAAGCCACAAAACTCGAAATTGTAGCTAGAATTGGAACTCCAGCCTTCTGAGACGTAGTCTGTGTTCAGTCATGTGCCACAAGCCATGGTCATGCCCTAGGATTTCCCAGCCTCCAAATCCATGAGCCAAATATGTTTCTGTTCACTATAAATCACTCAGTCTGTGGTATTCTGTGGCAGTAGTACAGAATATGGACTAAGACATATGGCAGGAGTTCTGATCAAATATGTCACAAAAGAGGAACTACTTTTCACAATCGTGTTTTAAAAACCCAACCTCATTGACAATCGGGGAAATATAAAATAAAAAAGTACTGTAAGACCAACAATTACACCTTGGAAGTGTCCCCTGGAGAAACTCTCCACCTGTGCTCAGGAACCAGTCCAACAAGTTCATGGTGACATCATTTGTATGAGTTCCCACCCAGCAGCAGCAGACTTCATCGATAAATGATGTTGGGAATACTGGCTATCTGTATATGGGAGAATGAAATTGAACATGTATCTTATATAAGAATCAACTCAAAATGAATTAAGATTTTCTCATAAGACCTTAAATTATAAAACTACTGGAAGAAACATAAGGAAAGAATTTCTTGATATTGGTGTGGACAGTAATTTTTTAGATATGACTCCAAAAGCACAGGCAAGGAAAGTATTAATAGACAAATGGAGTTGAATAAAACTAAAAAAATTGGTTATTCCCTCATGTCCCCTACCACTGTGGGAACTTTTTTGTCCTCTCAATAAATTAAAAAACATAAACCAAAAGCCTAAAAAACTAAAATATTTCTGTGTGGCAAATAAAACAGTGAACAGAAGGAAGACATAAACAACAGATGGGGAGAAAATATTTGAAAATCATATATTAGATTGGGGTTAATATCAAAAATATATAAAGAACTCAAAGTACTGAATAATAAGATGATAAATAGTATAAAAAATTAGGCAACGAGCTTGAATAGACATTAATCCAAAGAAACCATACAAATGGCTGAATATATTATAAAATGCTCAATATAACTTATTGGTTAACCCCAATGACATATCACCTTATATCAGGTAGAATGACTGTTATCCCCCCAAAATGAAAGCTAACAACTTTTGGCAAGGAAGTGGAGAAAAGAAAATCATAGGGCACTTTTGGTGGATATGTAAATTAGTACAGACATCTTGAAAAACTTGGAGTTTCTTCAAACACTAAAACTAGAACTACCATATGATCCAGCAAGCCCAGTACTGTCGATATACACAAAGGAAATGAAAATCATAGACCAAAGAGATATTTGAACTCCCCTGTTCACTGCAGCATTATTTTCAATAGCCAAGATATAAAAGCAACCGAAGTGTCTGTCAACAAATGAACAATAAAGTGACATATGTACACATATATAAAATGTGTCATGGAATGCTACTCTGTCATAAAAAAAATGGAATCTTGTAATGTTACTTCGGCAACTTGGATGGAATTGGAACCCATCATCCTGAGTGAAGTAATGCAGGAATGGAAAACCAAATACCACATGTTCTCACTTATAAATGGGAGTTAAACTAAGGAACTGAAAAGGCAGAATGATACATTGGACATTGGAGATGCAGAAATTTGACAGTAGGGAGATGGAAGAAAAATATCCTATGAGGTACAATATGCACAAGTGTGCATGCTGGGTACATGTAAAGCCACATTTACACTGCAGCCATGTCACCAAAACCCAAGGTTTCTGGGAGATGCTGATGCAGCTGGTTGATAAACCCTGAGACAAGTGCCCTCATGGGGACCTTCTGAGAACCACTATCTTACCTTTTTTATTCTTTTGGAATACTTTCATGGTATCTTTCAGTGAGGGGACACTCAATTAAGTATTAAGGTGTTTCCTTAACAAAATAATTATCAGATTGCTGCAGAAATTGCAATAATGATCAAAGAATGATGAGGAAAACGTCATGAAGCATGTGATGACAAAGCGTAGTAACAATGTCCAGTTTGAATGCGTGGTGAGCATCCTCACACTCTCAAGCTGACCTCTCCTTCACCTCTCAGTGCTTGTTTTGAGTCCAAATTGGCATTAGTCAAAATAAAATCAACTGGAAGTACGTAAATACGAGCACGTACATTTGTGCACATGTTGTTTACATGCACATATTTGATTAGAATGTGAACAAGGACTGTAGGAGTGTGATTGTTTCTAATGACTGCAGAAAAATGAGGTTAAATTAAATATTGTTGAACAGGTTGTAAATAGGGCAGTGGAGCAAGATGGCAATGGAACCGGTCAGAGTGTGAGAGTCTGTACATGGGTGAGTGTGCATAAAGAGTAATCTGCATCAATATGTGTGTGCAAGTGTGTGAGGAAAGGTCCAATTGAGGGGAGACTTAGGATCAAGTGCCCAGACCCCCCCACAACAGAAGCAGCCACAATTTTTCTGCTCTGAATTTGGCACCCACAATCCTTAGAAAGATCTGTCATTCCTGGGCACCTCTCAGAAAAAGCCAAGAGAAATCAGCAGTCTCTGGACATTTAGCACCAGCTTACATGACCACCTATGGTAATGGCCAGGCACAGACTGCAGGGACGACAGAGAAGATGTGGGGAGAAGATCTGAAGTTGAAACTCACCAGAGGAGAAAATGCCAATGGATGCTATTTTGCTGCCATATTCTCTATACTGAGTCCTGCAGTGACCTTCTATAGCTCCTGTGATTCTAGGTAGCCTGCATTAAGAGATCTCTGCACTCCTCTGTGATTACCAATATCTGTCCAGAGAGGATAATCCAAGTACACCATACGGAGAGACTGAAACCCCACCCCCCACATGTAGTCAGAGCAGGAGACCTAGAAGAGGCCAAGTTAGGGTGAGACCTGGAGTCAACCTTCCCCCCTCCCAGCAGTCCATGAAGCCTTGGAGCCATGTGGAGAGCAACTCAACCAGCCTGTGACCTGAGAGCAGTGGGAAGGGGCTAGAGACTAGAACACCCTCCCTACTGCTGCCAAAAGTGGCAGCTTGGGGGTATGTCAGTAAAGTAAGTAAATATATTTTTAAAAAATTTAAACCTTTTTTTTAAAAGGAAAGGAACCCAAAATTCAAATTCTTAAGTGGCCACAAGAGGGATTTTTTTTCTTTCTTTTCTCCTATCTCACATAGCTTTCTGTGAGAGTCCTCTGATTTGATCTACCCCTCCCTATTTCACCTTTTTTTTCTTTGCATATGGGTATATTTGAGGGAGAATGCACCTTCGATTTTTTGTTGTTGTTATTGTTTGTTTTTGTTTTGTTGTTCTATTTAACTGTTTACTTATCTGTTCTTTTGTATGCCTGTCTGTTTATCTACTTATTTATTTTCACCTCCATTTTTCTCCCTTCTCCCATTCTCTGTTTTTTCCTTTTTCTAATCTCATTTTGATTTCAGGGTGGCACACATACACTCCTCTGCATGGACAAATTGCAAGGTGGTGGGAAGTGAGATCCAGGGCCCCACATACCAGTCAGTAGATACTGTGAACTGTAGCTAGCTTCTGAGCAATAGCTCCCCCCTTTACACTTTAATCAAATCTCAAAACTGCAAAAAGACAGCACAACTCCCCATTCCTCAGTCCACCTTCAAAATTGAACAAATCGGGAGGATGTACATAAGTAATAGTAGGGAGCTAACAAGCAAAAATGAAAGGTATGCACCTTAGCACTGAAAAATGGAATTAAAGAGAGGGAAGAAAGAGTTGGGGAAACCATCACAAATGACGAGGAACCAAAAGAAAACACAAGAACTTTCCATACTCCTGGAAAGAGAGCATCTGAGAATACAGATTTCAGAACTCAAAAAGTGAAGAACCAGAATGACTGGTCTCAAACCAATATATCAAGATATTAATAGAGAGAATGAGTAGAAATGAAGAGGGACAACAGGAAAGAATGAAGGAGTTGATAACTGAAATTATGGCAATGAAGAATACCTTAAACAAAAACAGTAACAAACTGGCTAGCATGGAAAGCAGGATTAACCAAGTGGAAGAAGGAATCTCAGTTCTTGAAGATCAAAATATGGAACTAACTCAAAACATAGAAAGGAAGCTTTAAAAGACAGACCAAAGCCTCCAATAGTTGTGTAATTATATCAAAAGCCCAAACTTATGCCTGATTGGCATTCCTGAGTCAGATAGACAGAAATCACCTAAAACAAACATTTTATGAAATTATCCAAAAAAGTACCCTAATCACATCAGAGACATAATGATTAAAACACAAGTGATTCAGAGAACTCCTGCAAACCATCAAATGAGATGACCAAATCCTAAACACATTGTAATTTGCTAATGCAAAGTAGGTATAATGAAAAAATCCTAAAGACAGCAAGAGAGAAGGGTCAGACTACCTACCAAGGAAGATGAATTAGAGTAGCAGTAGATA
>NW_007220158.1:0-11004 GCF_000164805.1 Carlito syrichta | reverse complement strand
TCTCAGAGGAAAGATCATAGCATTGTAGGCCTACATCAGAAAAAATAGTGAGATCAGAACAAACAGCTTAACCTTGCATCAAAGAACTAGAAACAAGAACAATCTAAGCATAAAGGAAGCAGAAAAAAGGAAATAGAAAGATCAGAACAGAAATAAATGAGACTGAAGCAAAAAAGGATACAAAGAATCAATGAAAAAAGGTTGTTTATGCTATCAAGCTATTACATTGAGCAGTTAAAATATATATGATATTTGTCAATCATATCTCAATGATAAATACAATTGGCCTGGAAGTTAAAATAATAAATAGACAAATGCCTGGACTCTCGTCCAGCTTTTGTTTTCTTAGCAAATTAACAAAGCAACAAAATAAGAAAAGCCAACTGTGCACGTGTGTCAGAACCTCCTGATCACTCTCAAACCCACAGTCTCCACTTCCTCCTGGGCACACAACTGGACTACACTGCCCAGCTCCTCAAACTGAGTCAATGTGACTTCCTCCATACTAGTCTAAGAGCAGCATCTGATCACGTTGATGTAGGATCTTATATTTCCTTAATGCCTACTTGTCACTGACTCTGCAGTTTGTAGTGTTCCAAGAACTTTATAAATATGAGCCAGTTAATTTTCACAACAAGTCTAGTAGGTGGGCACTGTTATTGGCACCATTTGATAAATGAGAAAAGGGAGGATCAGAGAATTTCTTGGGCAAATTAACTTGTCCAAAGCCACAAAACTCGAAATTGTAGCTAGAATTGGAACTCCAGCCTTCTGAGACGTAGTCTGTGTTCAGTCATGTGCCACAAGCCATGGTCATGCCCTAGGATTTCCCAGCCTCCAAATCCATGAGCCAAATATGTTTCTGTTCACTATAAATCACTCAGTCTGTGGTATTCTGTGGCAGTAGTACAGAATATGGACTAAGACATATGGCAGGAGTTCTGATCAAATATGTCACAAAAGAGGAACTACTTTTCACAATCGTGTTTTAAAAACCCAACCTCATTGACAATCGGGGAAATATAAAATAAAAAAGTACTGTAAGACCAACAATTACACCTTGGAAGTGTCCCCTGGAGAAACTCTCCACCTGTGCTCAGGAACCAGTCCAACAAGTTCATGGTGACATCATTTGTATGAGTTCCCACCCAGCAGCAGCAGACTTCATCGATAAATGATGTTGGGAATACTGGCTATCTGTATATGGGAGAATGAAATTGAACATGTATCTTATATAAGAATCAACTCAAAATGAATTAAGATTTTCTCATAAGACCTTAAATTATAAAACTACTGGAAGAAACATAAGGAAAGAATTTCTTGATATTGGTGTGGACAGTAATTTTTTAGATATGACTCCAAAAGCACAGGCAAGGAAAGTATTAATAGACAAATGGAGTTGAATAAAACTAAAAAAATTGGTTATTCCCTCATGTCCCCTACCACTGTGGGAACTTTTTTGTCCTCTCAATAAATTAAAAAACATAAACCAAAAGCCTAAAAAACTAAAATATTTCTGTGTGGCAAATAAAACAGTGAACAGAAGGAAGACATAAACAACAGATGGGGAGAAAATATTTGAAAATCATATATTAGATTGGGGTTAATATCAAAAATATATAAAGAACTCAAAGTACTGAATAATAAGATGATAAATAGTATAAAAAATTAGGCAACGAGCTTGAATAGACATTAATCCAAAGAAACCATACAAATGGCTGAATATATTATAAAATGCTCAATATAACTTATTGGTTAACCCCAATGACATATCACCTTATATCAGGTAGAATGACTGTTATCCCCCCAAAATGAAAGCTAACAACTTTTGGCAAGGAAGTGGAGAAAAGAAAATCATAGGGCACTTTTGGTGGATATGTAAATTAGTACAGACATCTTGAAAAACTTGGAGTTTCTTCAAACACTAAAACTAGAACTACCATATGATCCAGCAAGCCCAGTACTGTCGATATACACAAAGGAAATGAAAATCATAGACCAAAGAGATATTTGAACTCCCCTGTTCACTGCAGCATTATTTTCAATAGCCAAGATATAAAAGCAACCGAAGTGTCTGTCAACAAATGAACAATAAAGTGACATATGTACACATATATAAAATGTGTCATGGAATGCTACTCTGTCATAAAAAAAATGGAATCTTGTAATGTTACTTCGGCAACTTGGATGGAATTGGAACCCATCATCCTGAGTGAAGTAATGCAGGAATGGAAAACCAAATACCACATGTTCTCACTTATAAATGGGAGTTAAACTAAGGAACTGAAAAGGCAGAATGATACATTGGACATTGGAGATGCAGAAATTTGACAGTAGGGAGATGGAAGAAAAATATCCTATGAGGTACAATGTGCACAAGTGTGCATGCTGGGTACATGTAAAGCCACATTTACACTGCAGCCATGTCACCAAAACCCAAGGTTTCTGGGAGATGCTGATGCAGCTGGTTGATAAACCCTGAGACAAGTGCCCTCATGGGGACCTTCTGAGAACCACTATCTTACCTTTTTTATTCTTTTGGAATACTTTCATGGTATCTTTCAGTGAGGGGACACTCAATTAAGTATTAAGGTGTTTCCTTAACAAAATAATTATCAGATTGCTGCAGAAATTGCAATAATGATCAAAGAATGATGAGGAAAACGTCATGAAGCATCTGATGACAAAGCCTAGTAACAATGCCCAGTTTGAACGCCTCGTGAGCATCCTCACACTCTCAAGCTGACCTCTCCTTCACCTCTCAGTGCCTGTTCTGAGTCCAAATTGGCACTAGTCAAAATAAACTCAACTGGAAGTACGTAAATACGAGCATGTACATTTCTGCACATGTTGTTTACATGCACATATTTGCTTAGAATGTGAACAAGGACTCTAGGAGTGTGATTGTTACTAATGACTGCAGAAAAATGAGGTTAAATTAAATATTGTTGAACAGGTTGTAAATAGGGCAGTGGAGCAAGATGGCAATGGAACCGGTCAGAGTGTGAGAGTCTGTACATGGGTGAGTGTGCATAAAGACTAATCTGCATCAATATGTGTGTGCAAGTGTGTGAGGAAAGGTCCAACTGAGGGGAGACTTAGGATCAAGTGCCCAGGCCCCCCCACAACAGAAGCAGCCACAATTTTTCTGCTCTGAATTTGGCACCCACAATCCTTAGAAAGATCTGTCATTCCTGGGCACCTCTCAGAAAAAGCCAAGAGAAATCAGCAGTCTCTGGACATTTAGCACCAGCTTACATGACCACCTATGGTAATGGCCAGGCACAGACTGCAGGGACGACAGAGAAGATGTGGGGAGAAGATCTGAAGTTGAAACTCACCAGAGGAGAAAATGCCAATGGATGCTATTTTGCTGCCATATTCTCTATACTGAGTCCTGCAGTGACCTTCTATAGCTCCTGTGATTCTAGGTAGCCTGCATTAAGAGATCTCTGCACTCCTCTGTGATTACCAATATCTGTCCAGAGAGGATAATCCAAGTACACCATACGGAGAGACTGAAACCCCACCCCCCACATGTAGTCAGAGCAGGAGACCTAGAAGAGGCCAAGTTAGGGTGAGACCTGGAGTCAACCTTCCCCCCTCCCAGCAGTCCATGAAGCCTTGGAGCCATGTGGAGAGCAACTCAACCAGCCTGTGACCTGAGAGCAGTGGGAAGGGGCTAGAGACTAGAACACCCTCCCTACTGCTGCCAAAAGTGGCAGCTTGGGGGTATGTCAGTAAAGTAAGTAAATATATTTTTAAAAAATTTAAACCTTTTTTTTAAAAGGAAAGGAACCCAAAATTCAAATTCTTAAGTGGCCACAAGAGGGATTTTTTTTCTTTCTTTTCTCCTATCTCACATAGCTTTCTGTGAGAGTCCTCTGATTTGATCTACCCCTCCCTATTTCACCTTTTTTTTCTTTGCATATGGGTATATTTGAGGGAGAATGCACCTTCGATTTTTTGTTGTTGTTATTGTTTGTTTTTGTTTTGTTGTTCTATTTAACTGTTTACTTATCTGTTCTTTTGTATGCCTGTCTGTTTATCTACTTATTTATTTTCACCTCCATTTTTCTCCCTTCTCCCATTCTCTGTTTTTTCCTTTTTCTAATCTCATTTTGATTTCAGGGTGGCACACATACACTCCTCTGCATGGACAAATTGCAAGGTGGTGGGAAGTGAGATCCAGGGCCCCACATACCAGTCAGTAGATACTGTGAACTGTAGCTAGCTTCTGAGCAATAGCTCCCCCCTTTACACTTTAATCAAATCTCAAAACTGCAAAAAGACAGCACAACTCCCCATTCCTCAGTCCACCTTCAAAATTGAACAAATCGGGAGGATGTACATAAGTAATAGTAGGGAGCTAACAAGCAAAAATGAAAGGTATGCACCTTAGCACTGAAAAATGGAATTAAAGAGAGGGAAGAAAGAGTTGGGGAAACCATCACAAATGACGAGGAACCAAAAGAAAACACAAGAACTTTCCATACTCCTGGAAAGAGAGCATCTGAGAATACAGATTTCAGAACTCAAAAAGTGAAGAACCAGAATGACTGGTCTCAAACCAATATATCAAGATATTAATAGAGAGAATGAGTAGAAATGAAGAGGGACAACAGGAAAGAATGAAGGAGTTGATAACTGAAATTATGGCAATGAAGAATACCTTAAACAAAAACAGTAACAAACTGGCTAGCATGGAAAGCAGGATTAACCAAGTGGAAGAAGGAATCTCAGTTCTTGAAGATCAAAATATGGAACTAACTCAAAACATAGAAAGGAAGCTTTAAAAGACAGACCAAAGCCTCCAATAGTTGTGTAATTATATCAAAAGCCCAAACTTATGCCTGATTGGCATTCCTGAGTCAGATAGACAGACATCACCTAAAACAAACATTTTATGAAATTATCCAAAAAAGTACCCTAATCACATCAGAGACAATGATTAAAACACAAGTGATTCAGAGAACTCCTGCAAACCATCAAATGAGATGACCAAATCCTAAACACATTGTAATTTGCTAATGCAAAGTAGGTATAATGAAAAAATCCTAAAGGCAGCAAGAGAGAAGGGTCAGACTACCTACCAAGGAAGATGAATTAGAGTAGCAGTAGATATGCTACAGAAACACTGCAAGCTAGAAGAGATGGGAGTCCAATCTTCAAAGTTCTCAGGGTAATCAATTCCAACCAAGAATTTCATACTCAACTAAGTTTTATCACTGATGGAAAATTGAAATACTTCCCAGACATTCAATCTCTAATTGTTTATGCTGCCTCCAGGCCAACTCTACAAGAGACACTTAAGAAGGTATTAACTATATAGGAAAGAAAGAAAAGATTGACCATATTCTTCCCAAGAATACAGGAAAATAGAGAATCAACACAGCATGCATTGTGATTGCAAAATTGAAAACACACACATATACCAAACAAAAATCAAAGAAAATCAGGAAAAAAATAAACAAACAAGCAATAACCACAAATAACTCTATAAGAGTCTCATGACGGGAATAAACTCTCACATCAAAATAATGAACCTGAACGGGCATGGACTAAATAAATCACTAAAGATATAGACCGACAAACTGGATACAAAGAGACAATCTACTGTCTTTGGGAAACACATCTCACAACAAAGGATGTTCACAAACTTAAAGTTAGAGGATGGTAAATGAATTTTCAGGAGAATGGACCACAAATAAGGTGGAAGTTGTTATCTTAATATCAGACAAAACCTTTAAGCAATCAAAAATTTAAAGAGATTTGGAGGGACACTACATAATGATGAAAGGTTTGATCTATATACAAGAAATACCCATCCTAAACATATATGCAACCAACACACGAACACCAGCTTTCATAAGGATCTACTAAGATATTGATTCTAACACTACATACAAAAAAAAGATATTGATTCTAACACTATCATAGCTGGGGATGTAAATGCCCCACCTACAAACCTAGATAGATCATCATAGCAAAAAATCAACAATGAGATCTGAAATAGCAATGAGAAGATTGATGATTTGGACTTAAAAGAACACTCAACCCAACAGCCACAGTATATATAGTCTACTCATCACCACATGGACCATACTCCAATATCAAGTTCATCCTTGGCCATAAATGAAGTATAAACAAATTTCACAAGATTAAAATACAGCCATGCACATTCTCAGACCACAGTGGAATAAAAAACAATATCACTACTGACAAAATTTCTCCAACCCCCACAAAGACATGGACAATAAAGAGCATGATGCTGAACAATTCCTGGGCAAATGCAGAAATCAAAACAGAAATTAAAAGATTCCTGAAAACAAATAAAAATGAAGAAACATCTTACCAAAACATCTGAGATGCCAAGGAAACATCACTAAGAGGGGAATTTATTTCTCTATGAACACACATCAAGAAAATAGAAAGAGAGCAAGTTGAAATCCTAACATGTCACCTAAGGGAGCTGGAAGGGCAAAACCACCAAAAGCCTAACTTCAGCAGAAAAATACAGAACACCAAAGTAAAAGTCCAAATATGGTCATAGAAGACAAATATACCATAGGGAAAAAATCAGTGAAACACAAACCAGGTGTTTGAAAGGTTAAACAAGACTGATGGACCCCTAGCCAGAATAACCAAGAAAAAGAGAGAAAAGCAAAAGAAAAAGCCACAATTGACCTCGAAGAAATGGAAAAGATTATCAGAGATTATTACACACAACTGTATGGAAACAACCTTGATAGCCTAAATGAAATGAAGGACTTTCTGACAACACGCACTTCACAATTTGAAACAAGAAGAAATTGAGTTCCCAAATAGATAAATAACAACCCAGGAAATTGACTCTGTTACAAGGAAATTACATACAAAAAAAAGCCCAGGACAGTTGAGATTTCAGCAGAATTATCCAAAACATATAAGGAAGAGCTAATATTAATCCTATTGAAAGTATTTCAGGCAATCGAGAAAGACGGAACTCTCCCCAAATCATTTTATGCAGTCAACATCACACTGATACCCAAACTGGATAAAGATCCAACAACAAAAAAAGAAATAGAGGCAATAATCCGATGAACACAGATGTAAAATTTCTCAAGAAGATTTTTAGCAAAACGGACTCAACAACAGATCTCAAAAATTATCCACCATGACCATGTAGACTTCATCCCCAGGATGGAGGGCTGGTTCAACATTTGAAAGACAATAAATTGAGTTAAATACATTAACAGATGTAAAAACAAGAACCACATGATTATATCATTAGATGCAGAAAAAGCTTTTGATAAAAACCAGCATCCCTCCTTGATCAAAAAGAAATTAAACAAAATTAAACCCATGTATATCGAGGCATAGAAAGAACGTACCTCAAAATTGTAAGAACCATCTATGATAAACCCACAGCCAACATACTGCTAAACAGACAGAAATTGGAAACGTTTCCCTTGAAATCGGAACAACTCAAGGCTGCCCACTCTCATCCCTCTCACTCAACATAGTGTTGGATGTCTTAGGTAGAGTGTTCAGACAAGAGAAGGAAATCAGGAGGATCCAAATAGAAAAAGAAGTCTAGTTATATCTCTTTGCTGACAATATGATCCCATGCCTCAAAAATCCTAGAGAATCTGTCATTAACCTTGTTGCACTATTAAAGGTCTTTGGCAAAGTTTCATGGTACAAAATAAGTGTGCAAAAGACAGTCCTATTCTTATACACCAACAACAAATAGACAGAGAACCAAATACAAAGCACAGGCCCATTCACAATAGCCACAAAAAATGAAATACTTTGCCAACTTTGTAATCAGAGAAGTGAAAGACCTTTACAATGAAAACTATAAAACACTGCCCAAAGAAGTCAAAGGTGAAACAAACACGTGGAAAAATATTTTATGCTCAGGAATTAGAAGAATCAGCACTGTTAAGATGTCAGTACACCCAAGACAATCTACAGATTCAGTGAAATATTCATTAAATTACCAAATCAATATTCTCACCCATGGAAACAACAATAAAGATATTCATATGAAAATGTAAACAACCACGGCTAGCCAAAATAATCTTTAGCAAAAGGAACAAAGTAGAAGGTATCACAAAACAAGGTGGTATTTGTACAAAAACAGGCATAAAGACCAATGGAACGGGATGGAGATTCTGAGAGAAAAGCCTCAATTTCTCAACCAGCTCATCTTTGACAAAGTCTCCACCGACAAACACTAAGGAGAGGAAAGCTAATTCAGTAAATGGTGTGGGAAAATTGGCGATCATGTGCAGAAGAATGAAACAGGACCCCTACCTGTCACCGTACACAAAAATCAACTCCAAATGGATCAAGGACCTAAACATAAACCTCAAACTTTAAAAATCTTAGAAAACGCAGAGACACTTTTACAGAAATCGGAATGGGCAACCAATCTCTGATTTTAAAAAATCCAAATTCCATGCGATAAGAGATAAGATAGACAAGTGGGACCTCATCCAACAGAAAAGCTTATGCAAAGCAAAAGAGACCATCAAGAGAGCAGGCAGACAGCTCATAAAATGGGAAAAAATATTTGCCAACTGCATATCTGACAAAGGCCGAACATCCAGGATCTACAGGAACTCAAATGCACTAAAGGAGAAGAAAATTAATTTTTGAAAATTCCATTAAAAAGTGGGCAAAAGTCATGAATAGACACTTTACCTAAGAAGATAAATGAGTAACCAACAGACACATGAAAAAATTCTCAGCCTCACATCATCTGACAAATGCCAATCAAAACCACACTGAGATACCATTCAACTCCAGTAAGAATGGCCATCATTAATTAAACAAAAAGAAACAGATTCTGGAGAGGATGTGAAGATAAGTTACACTTCTACATTTTTGGTGGGAATGCAAACTAGTTCCACCTCCATGGAAAACAGTGTGGTGATTCCTAAAAGAGCTACCAACTGACCTTCTATATGACCCAGTATTGTCTCTTCTGGAGATATACCTGGAGGACCTTAAACTGCTCTACAGAAAAAGATACCAGCACATACATGTTTATTGCAGCACTATTTACAATAGCAAAAGCATGGAACCAAACATGCTGTCCATTGAAACTGGATGGATTTTTTTAAATGGTACATATACTTGATGAAATATTATGCAGCCATAATGAAGGAGAAAATTAAGGAATTTGCAGAAATTTGAATGGATTTAGAGTCTATAATACTCAATGATTTGCCACAGAAACCAAGTACTGAGTACCACGCGTTCTCACTCCTAAGTGGACTTTGAGCATCTACTTTAATACTATAAGAAAGGGACTAAGGTAGCTGGAAATGTCCAGGGGAAGAGCACATAACATCAGTAAAGATACCTGATCTCAAACCAGGCAAAGCGGAGACAAAAAGGAGGCTCTGATTTACCTGTATGCTGATCACTTGTATTCCTAATCCAGAACTGTACTGCACATCTTAAAATAAAATTAATTTTAAAAATGTTAATCTATTAAAGTATAAGATTCTAACACTTTTTTCAATAAAGACTTGTATGTGACGTATAAGATTCTAACACTTTTTTCAATACAGGCTTGTATGTGACGTATAAGACTCTAACACTTTTTTCAGTAAAGACTTGTATGTGAAGAGGTTTTCCTCATTTATGGTGTCTTTTTACAGGTAAATACATATGGAATCAATGAAAACAAAATTGAAAAAATTAAATGCCATTTAGTAGAATTATATTCACATTTAACAAATAATACTTCTGACACTTGTTTCCTGATTACAAAATATACTCTCAACTCTGGGCTCCCACCTCACAATAGGAGTAGAAATTCAGAAAAGGAACTTGAAACTAAACTCAAATGACCATTGGAAATTCATCTCAACAAGCATAAAGAGAAGATTAAACATCATAGCACAAAAGAGCAATTCCCCCATCTCAGGCATAAGTCACCAAATGTCACAAGAGAATTAGAAACAAAAATTTAATTCTCATTTACACAGAAACTGAAAACTAGCCAAATCTCCAGACCACAATATACTACAGATGCTCACATGTGGTGGGGATTGAATACAGAGTTTGATATGAAGTAGAAGGAGGACGTTGGGTAGAGGATTCTGTAGTTACAGATCTCAGTGATGGGCAGCAAGAGATACTTCTGACAGCATATCCTTAGGTCTATAACTAAATCTCATACTTCAGTGAAGATGACCATTGGGGCAAGCTGGTAGCAAAGTCTAGTTTCAGAAAGCTGAGGAGAGTTTCAGATAAGGACTCATGCACACATGTCATATTATAGATAGTCATTGGCCCTGCATCAAGAGAATAAAGAAAACTACATTTAATGAGGTCCACGGCTTCTGTCTTCTTTGGCTGGGGAAAAGTAAAAGTCAAACAAGCACAGAGAAAATACCAGATCATGAGAAAAAGCCAAACAAACAAAAAAAGAAAACAGTGAACATATAAGGAGGGCCAGAATGTAACTCACATACAAACCACATGTAAACAGTTATTAATGAAAAACACACTTCCTTCAATATAATAAAGATGTACTAGCAGAGAACATGACATGTAAGAAATAAAATTAAAAAGAGTGAAAATATAAGAAAGAGATAGAGAAAGAAAGCACACCAGAAAAAAAAGTTTCCAAGGAGCAGACTTAAGTTAGACAAGTAAGACAAGTATTAAATAGGACAAAGTAATCATTTTAAAAACGTGATGAAACAATCATCTCTGACAAGCATGAACACAGTGAAAGTTATGAAACTTTAGAAAACAGAAGGAAAGAAAACAGGATGTGGACCATGACCCAGCAAAAATCAGAAAACATGAGGTAGGGAAGATATTAAATCATCACAGAAATGATGGTAAAATTGAATGGGAACAAGGTAGAATAAACATGGATATGACCCACAGTAAGGAACAGAGAAGTAAGAAATAAACAAATTGGAGTAGAAATAAATAAAGTTTAAAGGAAATAGAAAATGATGACTATGAAAAAAGCTGTACAAAATTGGAGTA
>NW_007220157.1:0-493 GCF_000164805.1 Carlito syrichta | reverse complement strand
ACCACTTTCAATGGGTAGCATAATTGGTTCCATGTGTTTGCTATTGTGAATAATGTTGCAACAAGCATGCATGTGCAGGTATCTTTTTCATAGAATGAATTGAGTTCCTCTGGGTATATTAATTTTTTAATTTATTTGTTTTTAAAGATGTGGGGCACAATTCAGGATTAGGTATACAAATGGTCATCATTTCATTTCTTTTATCTTGACTGAGACTGAGAGCTCCTCTTAGTTTTAGAGTTATTTGTATTTCCTCTTCCAGAACTCACTTTTCACAATTCATTTCAGCTATTGGTTTCTTATTGTCATTCTTGTTTTTTTTTTCAGTTGGAGTCTCACTCTGTCGCCCAGACTGGAGTGCAGTGGCCGCTCCCAACCACCGCAGCCTCGACCTGCTGGGCCCCGGCGATCCTTCCGCCTCAGCCTTCCAAGTAGGCAAAATTACAGGCATGCGCTACCACGCCCCGGCTGATTTTTTTGATTTATTGAAAAG
>NW_007220156.1:0-7009 GCF_000164805.1 Carlito syrichta | reverse complement strand
GCTTCATCAGTGAGGGATAATTAAAATCGTTCCAAGACATCCAATCCATAAGAACTTATGTTGCCTCCAGACCACCTCTATAAGAAACACTTAAGTAAATATTAAACACAGAAGAAAAGGGAGAAAGAACGACAATGTTCCTCACAAGAGTAAAGGAAAAAAATTGAAAACGCACATGGATCAAACCGGAAAAAAGCCATGGTTTTCTAGCAGAATTCTACAAAACATATAAGGAGGAACTGATACCCAACCTATTCAAAGTAGTCCAGGTGACTGAGAATGGTGACACTCTACCCAAATCATTTTATGAAGGTAACTTCACATTGATACTCAAGCCACGTAAAGATCCAACAAAGAGAACTACAGACCAATATCTTTGATAAACATAGATGCTGAAATTCTCAACAAGATTCTAGCAAACCGGATTCAACAACAAATCTCACAAATCATCCATCATGACCAAGTAGTCCTCATCCCTGGGATGCAAGGCTGGCTCAACATTCATAAGACCCATAAATGTAATTAAATACATCAATAGATGCTAAAACAAAACCACATAATTATATCATTAGATACAGAAAAAGGTTTATATAAAATCCAGGACCACTTCTTGATAAAAACTCTCGAACATCTAGGCATAGGCAGAACATACCTCAAAATAGTATAAGCTATCTATGAGAAATTCGCTGACAGCATACTTCTAAACAGACAAAAATTGGAACCATTTCCCCAGAAAACTGGAACAACACAAGGATGCCCACTCTCACCCTTCCTGTTCAACATAGTTTTGGAAGTCCTAGCTAGAGCAATCAGAGAAAAGAAGACGATCTGGGGTATTCAAATGGAAAAAGAGAAAGTCAAGATGTCTCTCTTTGCAGATGACATGATTATATACGTTTAAACCCAAGAGAATTTGCCAAAAACCTCCTTGCCTGATAAGTACTTTAGCAAAGTCTCAGGGTATACAATAAATGTACAAAGGAATCGCATTTCCATACACCAATAATAAACAAACAGAAACTCAAATAAAAAGAACAATTCCATTTACAATAGTCCCCAAAATGAAATACCTTGGCATCTTCTTAACCAGAGACAAAAAAGACCTTTACAATGAAAACTATAAAACACTGCTCAAAGATATCAAAGATGACACAAACAAGTGGAAAAATATTCCATGCTCATGGATTGAAAGAACCAACATTGCTAAGATGTCCATTTAACCTAAGGCAATCTACATATTTAATACAGTACACATCAAATTACCAGCAACATCTTCTCAGACCTAGAAAAAACAATACAGGAATTCATATGGAAACATAAATTGCCAAGAATAGTCAAAACAATCCCCAGCAAAAACAAAAATAAACAAAAAAACAAGCAGGAGGTACCCCACTCTCAGACTTTAAACTATATTATAAAGCTACAATAGTCAAAACAACCAGATATTTGTAAAAAAAAAAAAAAAAAACAAAACCAGGAATATAGACCAATGGAATAGAATTCAGATTCCAGAAGCAAAACCTCAATTTCTCAACCAACTCATCTTCAACAAAGCCTCCATCACCCACTACTGGGGAGAGGAGAAACTATTCCATAAGTGGTGCTGGGAAAATTGGCTGACCACATGCAGAAGATTGAAACTGGACCCCTACCTATACCCATACACAAAAATTAACTCAAAAATGAATCACAGACCTAAATGTAAAACTTCTAACTGTAAGAACCCTAGAAAATACAGAAGACACTCTTATGGAAATTGGGCCAAAAGATATGAATAGACATGTCTCTAAAAAAGACACACGAGCAGCCAACAGATACATGCAAAAACGTTCAGCCTCACTTGTCATTATGGAGACACAAATTGAAACTACACTGCGATACCACCTAACTCCAGTCAGAATGGCCATCATCAATAACTCAAAAAATAACAGGTGCTGGAGAGGATGTGGCAAAAACGGAACACTTCTACACTGTTGGTGGGAGTGTAAACTAGTACAGTCTGTGGAAATCAGTGTGGCGATTCCTAAAAGTTCTAAACCCCACAATCCCCCTACTGGGAATATACCCAGAAGAACTCAGGTCACTTTATAAGTTTATTGCAGCATTGTTCACAATAGCAAGAACATGGAACAAGCCATGTTGTCCATCAAAAGAGAACTGGATAAAAAAAATGTGGTGCAGATACACAATGGAATATTTACAGCCATAAAGAACAAAATCATGAATTTCACAGCAACCTTGATGGAACTAGAGTTCATAATACTGAATGATCTCTCACAGAAACAAAGAGCTGAGTACCACATATTCTCACTCATAAGTGGACCTTGAACAATACCATAATACTATGAGAAAAGGGTTGAAAGTGATGGGAAACTCTTAGGGGCTTGGGGGAGGGTGGAGAGGTGGGATTGACAGTAGTCAATATCTACCTGGGGAAAGAGGGGCACATCTCATCAATAAGGGTACTTGCACGGTGGATATTTGTATACCTAGTCCTGAATAGTACCCCACAGTTTTAAAATAAAAATTAAAAGAGAAAATAAAAAAATATGGGGTACAATTCAGGGTTAGGTATATAGATGGTCATTGCACAGGTAAAGTTTGGACCTCGTTTTGGTTTCCACTTCACCTGGTTTGAGATCAGATGCCCTTATTGATGTAGTGTGACACCCCCTCCCCTGGCAGTTTCCCTCTGTACCAATCCCTTTTTTATAGTATAATGATAATTGCTCAAGGTCCGCTTATGAGTGAGAACATGTGGTTCTCAGTGCTTTGATTCTGTAATAGATCACCAAGTATGATAGACTCTAAGTTCATCCAAGGTGCTGTGAAGTTCATAATTTTGTTCTTCTTTGGCTACATAGTATTCAATTGTGTATATGCACCACGTTTTAAAAACCAGTCCACTTTCAATGGGTAGCATAATTGGTTCCATGTGTTTGCTATTGTGAATAATGTTGCAACAAGCATGCATGTGCAGGTATCTTTTTCATAGAATGAATTGAGTTCCTCTGGGTATATTAATTTTTTAATTATTTGTTTTTAAAGATGTGGGGCACAATTCAGGATTAGGTATACAAATGGTCATCATTTCATTTCTTTTATCTTGACTGAGACTGAGAGCTCCTCTTAGTTTTAGAGTTATTTGTATTTCCTCTTCCAGAACTCACTTTTCACAATTCATTTCAGCTATTGGTTTCTTATTGTCATTCTTGTTTTTTTTTTCAGTTGGAGTCTCACTCTGTCGCCCAGACTGGAGTGCAGTGGCCGCTCCCAGCCACCGCAGCCTCGACCTGCTGGGTCCCGGCGATCCTTCTGCCTCAGCCTTCCAAGTAGGCAAAATTACAGGCATGCGCTACCACGCCCGGCTGATTTTTTGATTTATTGTAGAGATGAGGTCTCGCTGCCCAGGCGGGTCTCAAACCAGCGGGCTCAGGCAACCCACTCACCACAGCCTCCCAAAGGCATGGGATTACAGGTTGAGCCATTGAGCCCGGCTCTTATTCTCATTCTTAAAAGCTTTTAATGTATTTAAACATTTAGCTCTTTATGCAATAAATGTGGTTGTTGTAAATATTTTTTTGCAATTTTCTTTGGCTTGGTTTTGAAGTTTTGTGAAACCTAGAAGTTGACTTGTGAATTTTCTATTTTTAGCTTTGTGAAATGCTAGAAAGACTTTTCTTCAGGGTAAATACATAAAATAATTATTTAAAAAAGAGAAAAAAGGATCTAGCCATGGTTTCTTCTAGTTATCTTCCAGATTCCTTTTTTAAAAATTTATTTTAAAGATGTGGAGTACAACTCAGAATTAGGTACATAAGTTGTCATCATACAGGTAAAGTTTGGTCCGCACTTCACCTGGTTTGAGATCAGGTACACTTTGGTCCGCTTTGGTCCGCACTTCACCTGGTTTGAGATCAGGTACACTTATTGATGTTATGTGCCCCCCTAACCCCGAGCAGCATCCTGCTACTGCCAATCCCTTTCTTATCATATTATGTTAAATGTTTATGGTCTGCTTAGGAGCGAGAACATGTGATACTCAGATCTTTGTTTCTGTATTAGATCATTCAGTGTTATAGGCTCTAAATCCATCCAAGTTTCTGCCAAGTCCATAATAGATTCTTTTTATATTTAATTAATTTATTCATTTTAAGGTCAAATAGGTGCACTAAATTCCTTTTTTTTCTTGATGGCTGCCTAGTAGTTCCAGCATCTCTTGCATAATCTGTCTTTCCTCTAGTAGTTCTTGTTTCACCATTGTCAATAATAAAGTCCCACATGTATTAGGTTGATACATAGGTTCATAGTGTTTGTTTTTGGTATGGTATCACTGTACTATTGGGAGTTTGTTCACATTTGTCATTTGGAGTGACAGTGTTGTGCTTGTGAAAATGCCTTGCATTTTGCAGATTTGAAGAAAGTGCTATTTATGGGCTAAAGAGGAAGGAATGTCAAGTGGGAAAAAAGAGCACCTCTGACATATTCTTCTCTTTCAGTTCAACAGAGGAGTAAAGGAAGCAGAGGTGGTTCAAAATATTTGTGCTGCCTTTGGAGAGACTTCCATCAGGGAAAGCATGGCAAGAAAACGCTTTTGTTGTTTCAAAGAGGGCCACTTTGACCTGAGGGATTCTCTATGTTCAGTAGGACCATTGGGCTTTGATGAAGACCATTTAAATGCTTTAATCCACAATGATTCATCCCAGTTAACTGAAGAATTGACAAATGAGGTGAACTTTGACCAGTCAGATCTAGTGTGAAATTTGCATTCTGTGGTCAAGCAGAAAAATGCTATAAACTTATGCATCAACTCAACATATGGGTTGATTTATAAACTTTTTTTTCTGTTACATAGATCTATCCATTCACACATCCATATCATAGTGTTTAAAGTATTAAGTTTTTAGAGTATATTATATCATCTGGAAGTAGTACCCCTTATTTCTCTTCTTAAAAAAAGTTTACTTGGTACTTTATGATTATTTTCCATAAAAACGTTAGAAAGAACTTATTCAACTTCAAAATAAAATCTTGTGAGCATTTTATTGGGATCATACCACACTCTAGCACTAGGAATTTTATTTCTTTGCATTATTTAATGGTCTTTAGCTTGAGGTCTACCTTTGTATCATATCAGTAACCTTTTATTTGCATCTGCCTGTTATACCTTTGACCATTTCCTTTTTTTAATCCTTTTTGAATCACAGTTTTCAAAATAAACTTTACTTTGTGACCTATTCTCAAAACATTTTTATTTTGATAGCAAAGTTTATTTCATTTGCGTTTATGGTATGACATATGTTTAGATTTACCTATATTATTTAAGCTATGCTTTGTTTTGTAGACTTTTAAAAATGTTTTCACTATATTTAAAACTGTCTTTACCTTTGTGTATGTGTATTTTCCCTGGTAGTATATGTGATCTAATGCTTACCTATATAATACATTATTTAACTATTAAATATTTTATTTGTTTAAAAAGTATCTATAAATTTCCCATTTTATTTTTTAACTTTTATTATATTATAGAGATGTGGGGTGCATTTCTCAAAACAGTAAGAGTCATCTATGAAAAACTCACAGTGAACATTTTTCTCAATGGGTATAAGTTGGAAGTATTCTCCCTGAGAATGGGAGCAACAAAACGATGCCCACTCTTATCCCTCCTGTTCAAGATAGTGCTGGAAGTCCTAGCCAGAGCAATCGAGAAAAGAAAATCAGGGATATCCAAATAGGAAAAAAGGTAATTAAACTATCCTTCTTTGTGGATGACGTGATTCTATAGCTTGAATATTCAAGAGAGTCTGTCAAAAGCCTCTTCAAACTGATAAACAACTTTGGTAACATCTGGAGGTACAAAATAAATGTCCCATTTTAAGCAATGATGAAATTAATATATTTCTTTTTTCTTCCTTTTTTCTTCTTTACCATTTAATTATTTAGTTGATTATGTCAACTGTGTTATTGATACTCTTTATATCTCAGATATGCTTATGACTTTGTTGGCTTGTTGGTTTTATTTTCATTTATTTATTCATTTTATTTTAAAGATGTGGGGTACAATTCAAGGTTAAGTATACAAATGTTGATTATGCAGGTACCCTTGTTGATGAGGTATGCCACTCCCTCCCCTAGCAGTTTCCCACTACTTCCAGTCCCTTTCTTATACTATTATAATTGTTCAAAGTATACTTATGAGTGAGAACATATGATGCTCCATTCTTTGTTTCTGTGTTAGATCACTGAGTATGATCAACTCTAAATCCATCCAAGTTGCTGCAAATTCAAATGTTTGTCCTTCATTATGACTGCATAATATTCCATTGTGTGTATGCACCACTTTTTTTATCCAGTCCCACTACAATGTGCAACATGGTTGGTTCCATGTTTTTGCTATTGTGAATAGAACTACAAACACATACGTGTTCAGGTATCTTTTTTGTAGAATGATTTGAGTTCCTCTGGGTATAGTCTCAATAGGGGAATTGCAGGGTCATATGGAAGGTCAATTTCTAGTTCTTTCAGAAATCGCCACACTGTCTTCCAAGAGGTTGCACTAGTTTGCATTCCCAGCAGTGTAGAAGTGTTCCTTTTTCTCCACATCCTCGCCAGCATCTGTTGTTGTTTATTTTATTAATGATGGCCATTTTTACAAGGATTAAGTGGTATCTCAATGCAATTTTGATCTGCATTTCTCTGATGATAAGTTAGGTTGAGCAGTTTTTCAAGTGTCTGTTGGCTGCCCATATATCTTCTTTTGATAAGTGTCTATTCATGTCTTTTGCCCACTTTTTAAAGGGGCTGTTTTTTGTTTGTTTGTTTTTTTGCTTTCAGAGTGTTTGAGTTTTCTAACATCTAGATCCTAGATGTTAGGCCTTTGTCAGAAATACAGTTGGCAAATATTTTTTCCCATTCTGTGTGCTGTCTCCCTGCTCTCTTGATGGTTTCTGTTGCTTTGCAGAAGCTTGTTAGTTTGATGAGGTCCCACTTGTCTATCTTATTTCTTAAG
>NW_007220155.1:0-7012 GCF_000164805.1 Carlito syrichta | reverse complement strand
GCTTCATCAGTGAGGGATAATTAAAATCGTTCCAAGACATCCAATCCATAAGAACTTATGTTGCCTCCAGACCACCTCTATAAGAAACACTTAAGTAAATATTAAACACAGAAGAAAAGGGAGAAAGAACGACAATGTTCCTCACAAGAGTAAAGGAAAAAAATTGAAAACGCACATGGATCAAACCGGAAAAAAGCCATGGTTTTCTAGCAGAATTCTACAAAACATATAAGGAGGAACTGATACCCAACCTATTCAAAGTAGTCCAGGTGACTGAGAATGGTGACACTCTACCCAAATCATTTTATGAAGGTAACTTCACATTGATACTCAAGCCACGTAAAGATCCAACAAAGAGAACTACAGACCAATATCTTTGATAAACATAGATGCTGAAATTCTCAACAAGATTCTAGCAAACCGGATTCAACAACAAATCTCACAAATCATCCATCATGACCAAGTAGTCCTCATCCCTGGGATGCAAGGCTGGCTCAACATTCATAAGACCCATAAATGTAATTAAATACATCAATAGATGCTAAAACAAAACCACATAATTATATCATTAGATACAGAAAAAGGTTTATATAAAATCCAGGACCACTTCTTGATAAAAACTCTCGAACATCTAGGCATAGGCAGAACATACCTCAAAATAGTATAAGCTATCTATGAGAAATTCGCTGACAGCATACTTCTAAACAGACAAAAATTGGAACCATTTCCCCAGAAAACTGGAACAAGACAAGGATGCCCACTCTCACCCTTCCTGTTCAACATAGTTTTGGAAGTCCTAGCTAGAGCAATCAGAGAAAAGAAGACGATCTGGGGTATTCAAATGGAAAAAGAGAAAGTCAAGATGTCTCTCTTTGCAGATGACATGATTATATACGTTTAAACCCAAGAGAATTTGCCAAAAACCTCCTTGCCTGATAAGTACTTTAGCAAAGTCTCAGGGTATACAATAAATGTACAAAGGAATCGCATTTCCATACACCAATAATAAACAAACAGAAACTCAAATAAAAAGAACAATTCCATTTACAATAGTCCCCAAAATGAAATACCTTGGCATCTTCTTAACCAGAGACAAAAAAGACCTTTACAATGAAAACTATAAAACACTGCTCAAAGATATCAAAGATGACACAAACAAGTGGAAAAATATTCCATGCTCATGGATTGAAAGAACCAACATTGCTAAGATGTCCATTTAACCTAAGGCAATCTACAGATTTAATACAGTACACATCAAATTACCAGCAACATCTTCTCAGACCTAGAAAAAACAATACAGGAATTCATATGGAAACATAAATTGCCAAGAATAGTCAAAACAATCCCCAGCAAAAACAAAAATAAACAAAAAAACAAGCAGGAGGTACCCCACTCTCAGACTTTAAACTATATTATAAAGCTACAATAGTCAAAACAACCAGATATTTGTAAAAAAAACAAAACAAAACAAAACCAGGAATATAGACCAATGGAATAGAATTCAGATTCCAGAAGCAAAACCTCAATTTCTCAACCAACTCATCTTCAACAAAGCCTCCATCACCCACTACTGGGGAGAGGAGAAACTATTCCATAAGTGGTGCTGGGAAAATTGGCTGACCACATGCAGAAGATTGAAACTGGACCCCTACCTATACCCATACACAAAAATTAACTCAAAAATGAATCACAGACCTAAATGTAAAACTTCTAACTGTAAGAACCCTAGAAAATACAGAAGACACTCTTATGGAAATTGGGCCAAAAGATATGAATAGACATGTCTCTAAAAAAGACACACGAGCAGCCAACAGATACATGCAAAAACGTTCAGCCTCACTTGTCATTATGGAGACACAAATTGAAACTACACTGCGATACCACCTGTAACTCCAGTCAGAATGGCCATCAACAATAACTCAAAAAATAACAGTTGCTGGAGAGGATGTGGCAAAAACGGAACACTTCTACACTGTTGGTGGGAGTGTAAACTAGTACAGTCTGTGGAAATCAGTGTGGCGATTCCTAAAAGTTCTAAACCCCACAATCCCCCTACTGGGAATATACCCAGAAGAACTCAGGTCACTTTATAAGTTTATTGCAGCATTGTTCACAATAGCAAGAACATGGAACAAGCCATGTTGTCCATCAAAAGAGAACTGGATAAAAAAAATGTGGTGCAGATACACAATGGAATATTTACAGCCATAAAGAACAAAATCATGAATTTCACAGCAACCTTGATGGAACTAGAGTTCATAATACTGAATGATCTCTCACAGAAACAAAGAGCTGAGTACCACATATTCTCACTCATAAGTGGACCTTGAACAATACCATAATACTATGAGAAAAGGGTTGAAAGTGATGGGAAACTCTTAGGGGCTTGGGGGAGGGTGGAGAGGTGGGATTGACAGTAGTCAATATCTACCTGGGGAAAGAGGGGCACATCTCATCAATAAGGGTACTTGCACGGTGGATATTTGTATACCTAGTCCTGAATAGTACCCCACAGTTTTAAAATAAAAATTAAAAGAGAAAATAAAAAAATATGGGGTACAATTCAGGGTTAGGTATATAGATGGTCATTGCACAGGTAAAGTTTGGACCTCGTTTTGGTTTCCACTTCACCTGGTTTGAGATCAGATGCCCTTATTGATGTAGTGTGACACCCCCTCCCCTGGCAGTTTCCCTCTGTACCAATCCCTTTTTTATAGTATAATGATAATTGCTCAAGGTCCGCTTATGAGTGAGAACATGTGGTTCTCAGTGCTTTGATTCTGTAATAGATCACCAAGTATGATAGACTCTAAGTTCATCCAAGGTGCTGTGAAGTTCATAATTTTGTTCTTCTTTGGCTACATAGTATTCAATTGTGTATATGCACCACGTTTTAAAAACCAGTCCACTTTCAATGGGTAGCATAATTGGTTCCATGTGTTTGCTATTGTGAATAATGTTGCAACAAGCATGCATGTGCAGGTATCTTTTTCATAGAATGAATTGAGTTCCTCTGGGTATATTAATTTTTTAATTTATTTGTTTTTAAAGATGTGGGGCACAATTCAGGATTAGGTATACAAATGGTCATCATTTCATTTCTTTTATCTTGACTGAGACTGAGAGCTCCTCTTAGTTTTAGAGTTATTTGTATTTCCTCTTCCAGAACTCACTTTTCACAATTCATTTCAGCTATTGGTTTCTTATTGTCATTCTTGTTTTTTTTTTCAGTTGGAGTCTCACTCTGTCGCCCAGACTGGAGTGCAGTGGCCGCTCCCAGCCACCGCAGCCTCGACCTGCTGGGTCCCGGCGATCCTTCTGCCTCAGCCTTCCAAGTAGGCAAAATTACAGGCATGCGCTACCACGCCCGGCTGATTTTTTGATTTATTGTAGAGATGAGGTCTCGCTGCCCAGGCGGGTCTCAAACCAGCGGGCTCAGGCAACCCACTCACCACAGCCTCCCAAAGGCATGGGATTACAGGTTGAGCCATTGAGCCCGGCTCTTATTCTCATTCTTAAAAGCTTTTAATGTATTTAAACATTTAGCTCTTTATGCAATAAATGTGGTTGTTGTAAATATTTTTTTGCAATTTTCTTTGGCTTGGTTTTGAAGTTTTGTGAAACCTAGAAGTTGACTTGTGAATTTTCTATTTTTAGCTTTGTGAAATGCTAGAAAGACTTTTCTTCAGGGTAAATACATAAAATAATTATTTAAAAAAGAGAAAAAAGGATCTAGCCATGGTTTCTTCTAGTTATCTTCCAGATTCCTTTTTTAAAAATTTATTTTAAAGATGTGGAGTACAACTCAGAATTAGGTAAATAAGTTGTCATCATACAGGTAAAGTTTGGTCCGCACTTCACCTGGTTTGAAGATCAGGTACACTTTGGTCCGCTTTGGTCCGCACTTCACCTGGTTTGAGATCAGGTACACTTATTGATGTTATGTGCCCCCCTAACCCCGAGCAGCATCCTGCTACTGCCAATCCCTTTCTTATCATATTATGTTAAATGTTTATGGTCTGCTTAGGAGCGAGAACATGTGATACTCAGATCTTTGTTTCTGTATTAGATCATTCAGTGTTATAGGCTCTAAATCCATCCAAGTTTCTGCCAAGTCCATAATAGATTCTTTTTATATTTAATTAATTTATTCATTTTAAGGTCAAATAGGTGCACTAAATTCCTTTTTTTTCTTGATGGCTGCCTAGTAGTTCCAGCATCTCTTGCATAATCTGTCTTTCCTCTAGTAGTTCTTGTTTCACCATTGTCAATAATAAAGTCCCACATGTATTAGGTTGATACATAGGTTCATAGTGTTTGTTTTTGGTATGGTATCACTGTACTATTGGGAGTTTGTTCACATTTGTCATTTGGAGTGACAGTGTTGTGCTTGTGAAAATGCCTTGCATTTTGCAGATTTGAAGAAAGTGCTATTTATGGGCTAAAGAGGAAGGAATGTCAAGTGGGAAAAAAGAGCACCTCTGACATATTCTTCTCTTTCAGTTCAACAGAGGAGTAAAGGAAGCAGAGGTGGTTCAAAATATTTGTGCTGCCTTTGGAGAGACTTCCATCAGGGAAAGCATGGCAAGAAAACGCTTTTGTTGTTTCAAAGAGGGCCACTTTGACCTGAGGGATTCTCTATGTTCAGTAGGACCATTGGGCTTTGATGAAGACCATTTAAATGCTTTAATCCACAATGATTCATCCCAGTTAACTGAAGAATTGACAAATGAGGTGAACTTTGACCAGTCAGATCTAGTGTGAAATTTGCATTCTGTGGTCAAGCAGAAAAATGCTATAAACTTATGCATCAACTCAACATATGGGTTGATTTATAAACTTTTTTTTCTGTTACATAGATCTATCCATTCACACATCCATATCATAGTGTTTAAAGTATTAAGTTTTTAGAGTATATTATATCATCTGGAAGTAGTACCCCTTATTTCTCTTCTTAAAAAAAGTTTACTTGGTACTTTATGATTATTTTCCATAAAAACGTTAGAAAGAACTTATTCAACTTCAAAATAAAATCTTGTGAGCATTTTATTGGGATCATACCACACTCTAGCACTAGGAATTTTATTTCTTTGCATTATTTAATGGTCTTTAGCTTGAGGTCTACCTTTGTATCATATCAGTAACCTTTTATTTGCATCTGCCTGTTATACCTTTGACCATTTCCTTTTTTTAATCCTTTTTGAATCACAGTTTTCAAAATAAACTTTACTTTGTGACCTATTCTCAAAACATTTTTATTTTGATAGCAAAGTTTATTTCATTTGCGTTTATGGTATGACATATGTTTAGATTTACCTATATATTTTAAGCTATGCTTTGTTTTGTAGACTTTTTAAAAATGTTTTCACTATATTTAAAACTGTCTTTACCTTTGTGTATGTGTATTTCCCTGGTAGTATATGTGATCTAATGCTTACCTATATAATACATTTATTTAACTATTAAATATTTTATTTGTTTAAAAAGTATCTATAAATTTCCCATTTTATTTTTTAACTTTTATTATATTATAGAGATGTGGGGTGCATTTCTCAAAACAGTAAGAGTCATCTATGAAAAACTCACAGTGAACATTTTTCTCAATGGGTATAAGTTGGAAGTATTCTCCCTGAGAATGGGAGCAACAAAACGATGCCCACTCTTATCCCTCCTGTTCAAGATAGTGCTGGAAGTCCTAGCCAGAGCAATCGAGAAAAGAAAATCAGGGATATCCAAATAGGAAAAAAGGTAATTAAACTATCCTTCTTTGTGGATGACGTGATTCTATAGCTTGAATATTCAAGAGAGTCTGTCAAAAGCCTCTTCAAACTGATAAACAACTTTGGTAACATCTGGAGGTACAAAATAAATGTCCCATTTTAAGCAATGATGAAATTAATATATTTCTTTTTTCTTCCTTTTTTCTTCTTTACCATTTAATTATTTAGTTGATTATGTCAACTGTGTTATTGATACTCTTTATATCTCAGATATGCTTATGACTTTGTTGGCTTGTTGGTTTTATTTTCATTTATTTATTCATTTTATTTAAAGATGTGGGGTACAATTCAAGGTTAAGTATACAAATGTTGATTATGCAGGTACCCTTGTTGATGAGGTATGCCACTCCCTCCCCTAGCAGTTTCCCACTACTTCCAGTCCCTTTCTTATACTATTATAATTGTTCAAAGTATACTTATGAGTGAGAACATATGATGCTCCATTCTTTGCTTCTGTGTTAGATCACTGAGTATGATCAACTCTAAATCCATCCAAGTTGCTGCAAATTCAAATGTTTGTCCTTCATTATGACTGCATAATATTCCATTGTGTGTATGCACCACTTTTTTTATCCAGTCCCACTACAATGTGCAACATGGTTGGTTCCATGTTTTTGCTATTGTGAATAGAACTACAAACACACATACGTGTTCAGGTATCTTTTTTGTAGAATGATTTGAGTTCCTCTGGGTATAGTCTCAATAGGGGAATTGCAGGGTCATATGGAAGGTCAATTTCTAGTTCTTTCAGAAATCGCCACACTGTCTTCCAAGAGGTTGCACTAGTTTGCATTCCCAGCAGTGTAGAAGTGTTCCTTTTTCTCCACATCCTCGCCAGCATCTGTTGTTTATTTTATTAATGATGGCCATTTTTACAAGGATTAAGTGGTATCTCAATGCAATTTTGATCTGCATTTCTCTGATGATAAGTTAGGTTGAGCAGTTTTTCAAGTGTCTGTTGGCTGCCCATATATCTTCTTTTGATAAGTGTCTATTCATGTCTTTGGCCCACTTTTTAAAGGGGCTGTTTTTTGTTTGTTTGTTTTTTTGCTTTCAGAGTGTTTGAGTTTTCTAACATCTAGATCCTAGATGTTAGGCCTTTGTCAGAAATACAGTTGGCAAATATTTTTTCCCATTCTGTGTGCTGTCTCCCTGCTCTCTTGATGGTTTCTGTTGCTTTGCAGAAGCTTGTTAGTTTGATGAGGTCCCACTTGTCTATCTTATTTCTTAAG
>NW_007220154.1:0-567 GCF_000164805.1 Carlito syrichta | reverse complement strand
CTACTATTTTGAGGTATGTTCCTTCTATACTTAGGTGTATGAGAGTTTTTATCTAAGGGATGCTGGATTTTAGTGCAAGCTTTTTCTGCATCTAATAAGAAAATCATGTGGTTCTTGTTTTTAAATCTGTTGATGTTTTTAATGACATTTATGGCCTTGCAAATGTTGAACTTGCCCTGCATCCTGGGGATGAAATCTACTTGGTCATGGTGGATGGTATTTTAGATGTATTTTTGGATAGGATTTTCTAGAATCTTGTTGAGGGTTTTTGCATCTATATTCATAAGGGATATTGCTCTGTAATTCTCCCTTTTTGTTGGATCTTTACCCAGTTTGGGTATCAGTGTCATGTTAGCTTCATAAATGTTTTGGGGAGAATTCCATCTTTCTCAATTGCCTGGAATACTTTTAGTAGGTTTGGTATCAGTTCTTCCTTGTATGCTTTGTAGAATTCTGCTGGAAAGCCATCTGGTCCAGGACTGTTTTTGGTAGGTAGTGTTTGTATGACAGAGTCAATTTCCTGGGTTGTCACTGGTCTGTTTAGTGTCTCAATGTCTTCTTGTTTCA
>NW_007220153.1:0-803 GCF_000164805.1 Carlito syrichta | reverse complement strand
CTTGGTCATGGTGGATGGTATTTTAGATGTATTTTTTGGATAGGATTTTCTAGAATCTGTTGAGGGTTTTTGCATCTATATTCATAAAGGATATTGCTCTGTAATTCTCCCTTTTTGTTGGATCTTTACCCAGTTTGGGTATCAGTGTCATGTTAGCTTCATAAATGTTTTGGGGAGAATTCTATCTTTCTCAATTGCCTGGAATACTTTTAGTAGGTTTGGTATCAGTTCTTCCTTGTATGCTTTGTAGAATTCTGCTGGAAAGCCATCTGGTCCAGGACTGTTTTTGGTAGGTAGTGTTTGTATGACAGAGTCAATTTCCTGGGTTGTCACTGGTCTGTTTAGTGTCTCAATGTCTTCTTGTTTCAACCTGGGGAAGTTGTGTGATGTCAGAGAGTTCTCCATTTCATTTAGGTTATCAAGTGTGTTTCCATACAGGTGTACATAGTAATCTCTGATAATCTTTTGCATTTGGGGGGGGTCAGTTGTAATTTGATCTCTTGTATTTCTGATTGTGTTGATTTGAGCTTTTTCCCTCTTTTTTGCAGTCATTCTGGCTGGGGTCCCATCAATTTTGCTAATTATTTAAAGAACCAGCTTTTTGTTTTGTTGTTGTTTTCTATGATATTTTTGTCTTCTATGTCCCATATTTGGCCTCCTATTTTTGTGATTTGAATTCTTCTGCTAAAGTTGGGGTTTTGGTGGTCTTCTCTTTCCAGCTCCTTTAGGTGATTTTTTAGGCTCTCAACTTCTGATCTTTCCAATTTCTTGATGTGTGCTCAAAGAGTTATAAATTCATCTCT
>NW_007220152.1:0-876 GCF_000164805.1 Carlito syrichta | reverse complement strand
TTTTGCATCTATATTCATAAGGGATATTGCTCTGTAATTCTCCTTTTTGTTGGATCTTACCCAGTTTGGGTATCAGTGTCATGTTAGCTCATAAATGTTTTGGGGAGAATTCCATCTTTCTCAATTGCCTGGAATACTTTTAGTAGGTTTGGTATCAGTTCTTCCTTGTATGCTTTGTAGAATTCTGCTGGAAAGCCATCTGGTCCAGGACTGTTTTTGGTAGGTAGTGTTTGTATGACAGAGTCAATTTCCTGGGTTGTCACTGGTCTGTTTAGTGTCTCAATGTCTTCTTGTTTCAACCTGGGGAAGTTGTGTGATGTCAGAGAGTTCTCCATTTCATTTAGGTTATCAAGTGTGTTTCCATACAGGTGTACATAGTAATCTCTGATAATCTTTTGCATTTGGGGGGGGTCAGTTGTAATTTGATCTCTTGTATTTCTGATTGTGTTGATTTGAGCTTTTTCCCTCTTTTTTGCAGTCATTCTGGCTGGGGTCCCATCAATTTTGCTAATTATTTAAAGAACCAGCTTTTTGTTTTGTTGTTGTTTTCTATGATATTTTTGTCTTCTATGTCCCATATTTGGCCTCCTATTTTTGTGATTTGAATTCTTCTGCTAAAGTTGGGGTTTTGGTGGTCTTCTCTTTCCAGCTCCTTTAGGTGATTTTTTAGGCTCTCAACTTCTGATCTTTCCAATTTCTTGATGTGTGCTCAAAGAGTTATAAATTCATCTCTGAGAACTGCTTTCAGGGCATTCCAGAGGGTTTGGTAAGATTTTTCTTATTTGCATTTGTTTCCATGAATCTTTCGATTTCTGCTTTGATTTCAGTGTTGACCCAGTACTGTTCAGCATCATGCTATTTACTGTTCATGTCTTT
>NW_007220151.1:0-802 GCF_000164805.1 Carlito syrichta | reverse complement strand
TTCTGCTGGAAAGCCATCTGGTCCCAGGACTGTTTTTGGTAGGTAGTGTTTGTATGACAGAGTCAATTTCCTGGGTTGTCACTGGTCTGTTTAGTGTCTCAATGTCTTCTTGTTTCAACCTGGGGAAGTTGTGTGATGTCAGAGAGTTCTCCATTTCATTTAGGTTATCAAGTGTGTTTCCATACAGGTGTACATAGTAATCTCTGATAATCTTTTGCATTTGGGGGGGGTCAGTTGTAATTTGATCTCTTGTATTTCTGATTGTGTTGATTTGAGCTTTTTCCCTCTTTTTTGCAGTCATTCTGGCTGGGGTCCCATCAATTTTGCTAATTATTTAAAGAACCAGCTTTTTGTTTTGTTGTTGTTTTCTATGATATTTTTGTCTTCTATGTCCCATATTTGGCCTCCTATTTTTGTGATTTGAATTCTTCTGCTAAAGTTGGGGTTTTGGTGGTCTTCTCTTTCCAGCTCCTTTAGGTGATTTTTTAGGCTCTCAACTTCTGATCTTTCCAATTTCTTGATGTGTGCTCAAAGAGTTATAAATTCATCTCTGAGAACTGCTTTCAGGGCATTCCAGAGGGTTTGGTAAGATTTTTCTTATTTGCATTTGTTTCCATGAATCTTTCGATTTCTGCTTTGATTTCAGTGTTGACCCAGTAGTTGTTCAGCATCATGCTATTTACTGTTCATGTCTTTGTGGGCTTTGGGGAAATGTTGGTGGTGTTGATATTCATTTTTATTCCACTGTGGTCTGAGAACGTGGACAGGAAGATTTCAACCTTATGAAATTTGTTTATGCTGA
>NW_007220150.1:0-4922 GCF_000164805.1 Carlito syrichta | reverse complement strand
TCTCTGTGCTTGTTTAGCTTTTACTTTTCCCCAGCCAAAGAAGACAGAAGTCATGGAGCTCATTAAATGTAGTTTCCTTTATTTTCATGGTGCAGGGCCAGTAACTCTCTGTAAATACAGCATGTGTGCATGAGTCCTTATCTGACACTTTCCTCAGCTTTCTGAAACCAGACTTTGCTACCAGTCCACCCCAATGGTCACCTGCACTGAAGTATGAGGTTTAGCTATAGACTATAGAATGTGCTTTGAGAAGTATCTCTTGCTGCCCTTTTACTAGATCTGTAGCTACAGAATCATCCTCCCAAGCATCTTTCCTCCACTTCATTTCATATTCAGTATTCAATCCCCACCACATGTGGGTATCCTTAGTATATTGTGGTCTGGAGATTTGGCTAGTTTTCAGTTTCACTGTAAATGAGAATTAAATTTTTGTTTCTAATTTTCTTGGGACGTTTGATGACTTATTCCCGAGATGGGGGAAATGCTGGTTTGTGCTATGATATCTAATCTTTTTTTTAATCCTTGTTGAGTTGAATTTCCAATGGTTGTTTAAGTTTAGTTTCAAGTTCATTTTCTGAATTTCTACTCCTATTGTGGGATGTTAGGCCAGAGTTGAGAGTATATTTTGTAGTCAGGATACAAGTGTCAGAAGTATTAATTGTTAAGTGTGAATATAACTGGATTAAGATGGCATTTAATTTTTTCTTTCTTTTTTTTTTGAGTTGAGTCTCACTCTTTTGCCCAGACTGGAGTGCAGTGGCCGCTCCCAGTCACTGTAACCTCGACCCACTGGGTTCCAGTGATCCTTCTGCCTCAGCCTTCTGAGTAGCCAGAATTACAGGTATGCGCTACCACACCCAGCTGATTTTTTTATTTATTGTAGAGATGAGGTCTCGCCAAGTTGCCCAGGTGGGCCTCAAACCTGCAGGCTCAGGCAATTCGCTCACCTCAGCCTCCCAAAGCACCGAGCCACTGAGCCCGGCTGGCATTTAATTTTTTCAGTTTGTCTTCATTAGTTCCACCTGTATATATCTGGAAAAGAAAACCATAAATGGGAAAACCTCTTCACATACAAGTATCTTTACTGAAAAAAGTGTCAGAGCCTCATACTTTAATAGATTAACATGTAAAAATTTATTTTATTTTAAGGATGTGGGGTATAATACAGGTTTAGGTATACAAGTGATCATCACACAGGTAAATTTGAGTCTACTTTTGGTCTCTATTTTGCCTGGTTGGAGATCCGGTATTCTTACTGATGTGTGCTCCTCCCACTGGCAGTTTCCAGCTACCTTAATCCCTTTTTTATAGTATTAGGGTAGATGTTGAAGGTCTACTTGGGAGTAAGAATATGTGTACCCAGTACTTGGTTTCTGTGTTAAATCACTGAGTATTATAGATTCTAAATCCATCTAAGTTGCTGCAAAGTCCTTATCTCCTTCATTATGGCTGCATAATATTCCATCATGTATATGTACCCCTTTTTTTATCCATCCAGTTTCAATGGGCAGCATGGTTGGTTCCATGTTTTTGCTGTTGGAAATAGTGCTGCAAAAAACATGTGTGTGCTGGTATCTTTATTTGTAGAGTAATTTAAGATCCTTCAGGTATATTCCCAGAAGGGAGAATACTGGGTCATATAGAAGATAAGTTTGTAGCTCTTTTAGGAATCACCACAGTTTTCCACAGAGGTGGAACTAGTTTTCATTCTCACCAAAAGTGTAGAAGTGTACTCTTATCTCCACATCCTTGTCAGAATCTGTTTCTTTTTGTTTAATTAATGATGGCCATTCTTACTGGAGTTGAATGGTATCTCAATGTGGTTTTGATTTGCATTTCTCTGATGATGAGTTAGGCTGAGTATTTTTTTCATGTGTCTGTTGGCTACTCATATATCTTCTTTGGAAAGGTGTTTATTCATGTGTTTTGTCCACTTTTTAATGGGGTTTTTATTTATTTATTCTCTTTTCCTTTAGCACATTTGAGTTCCTAGTAAATCCTGGATGCTAGGCCTTTGTCAGATATACTGTTGGCAAATAATTTTTCCCATTCTATGGGTTGTCTCCCTGCTCTATTGATAGTATCTTTTGCTTTCTATAAGCTTTTCTGTTGGACGAGATTCCACTTGTCTATCTTATCTCTTATGGCATGGAATTGAGGTTTTTTTTAAAAAAAGAATCTGGAATTGGTTGCCTATTCCAATTTCTGTAAAGGCATCTCTGTCTTTTCTAAGATTTTTAAAATTTGAGGTTTTACGTTTAGGTCTTTTATCCATTTGGAGTTGATTTTTGTGCATGGTGATAAGTAGGGGTCTTGTTTCATACTTCTGCACATTTTCATCCATTTTTCTCAGCACTATTTACTGAATTGGTTTTCCTCTCCTTAGTGTTTATTGGTGGAGGCTTTGTCAAAGTTGATCTGGTTGAGAAATTGAGGTTTTGCTGTTCCACTGGTCTTTATGCCTGTTTTGGTACCAATACCATGTTGTTTTGATTATTGTAGCCTTATAATAAAGTTCAAAGTCTGGAAGTGTGATACTTCCCACTCTGTTTCTTTTGCTAAAGATTACTTTGGCTGTCTGTGGTTGTTTACATTTTCATATGATTATCTCTATTGTTGTTTCCATGGGTGAGAATAATGATGTTGGTAATTTAATGAATATTGCACTGAATCTATAGAGTGTCTTGGGTAGTACAGACATCTTTAACAATGCTTCCAATCCATGCGCATAAAATATTTTCCCATGTGTTTGTGTCACCTTTGACTTCTTTGAGCAGTGTTTTGTAGTTTTCATTATAAAGATGTTTCACTTCTCTGGTTAGGAAGATGCCAAGATATTTCTTTTTTTTGCGGATATTGTGAATGGGACTTTGCTTTGTATTTGGTTATCTGCCTGTTTGTTGTTGGTGTATAAGAATGTGACTGTCTTTCATATGTTTATTTTGTACCATGAGATTTTGTCAAAGTTCTTTATTAGTAAAGAGGTTAATGAGATATTTTCTTGGATTTTGGAGATATGGGATCATATTGTTAAGAGAGATAACTTGATTTTTTTTCTGTGTCTAATGACATAATCATGTGGTTCCTGGTTTTCCATCAGTTGATGTATTTAACTCAATTTATTGTCTTTTAAATGTTGAACAAGTCCTCCATCCTTGGGATGAAGTCTACATGGTCATGATGGATGACTTTTGAGATGTGTTGTTGAATCCGATTTGCAAGAAACATGTCGAGAAATTTTGCATCTATGTTCATCAGGATTATTGGCCTTAGTTCACTTTCTTTGTTGGATCTTTACCCAGTTTGGGTATCAGTGTGATGCTGACTTCATAAAATGATTTGGAGAGAGTTCCGTCTTTCTCGATTGCCTGGAATACTTTCAATAGGATTGATATTAGCTCCTTCTTGTATGTTTTGGATAATTCTGCTGGAAATCTGCCTGATCCTGGTCATTTTTTTTGTAGGTAATTGTCTTATAATAGAGTCAATTTCTTGGGTTGTTATTTGTCTATTTGGGAATTCAATTTCTTCTTGTTTCAATTTGTGAGGTTGTATGTTGTCAGAAAGTTCTTCATTTCATTTAGGTTATCAAGTTTGTTTCCATACAGGTGTGTATAGCAATCTTTGATAATCTTTTGTATTTCTTTGAGGCCAATTGTGACTTGATCTTTTTCTTTCCTGATTGTGTTTCTTTGGAATGTATCTCTCTTTTTCTTTGTTATTATGGCTATGGATTCACCAATCTTGTTTATCCTTTCAATAACCAGCTTTGTATTTCATTGATTTTTGTCTATGGTATATTTGTCTTCTATGACCCATATTTGGACTTTTACTTTGGTCATCTTTATTTTTCTGATGAAATTAGGGTTTTAGTAGTTTTTGCCTTTCCAGCTCCCTTAGGTGACTTGTTAGGATTTCAGCCTACTTTCTTCTATTTTCTTGATGTGTGTTTATGGAGATATAGATTCCCCTCTTTGTGCTGTTTTCCTGGTATCCCAGAAGTTTTGGTAAGATGTTTCTTCATTTTCATTTGTTTGCAGGAATATTTTAATTTCTGTTTTGATTTTTGTGCTGACCTGGAATTGTTCAGCATCACGCTCTTTATTGTCCATTTCTTGTGGTTTTGGGGATATTTTGTCAGTGATGATATTCATTGTTATCTGTGGTCTGAGAAGTGCATGGCAGCATTGCAATCTTGTGAAATCTGTTTATGCTTCATTTATGGCCTAGGATGAAGTGGATTTTCGAGTATGGTCCATGTGGTGATGAATAGGCTATATATTATGTGGCTTTTGGGTTGAGTGTTCTATTAAGTCCATTTGATAAAGCATCTCATTAATATTCCAGATCGCGTTGTTGATTTTTTTGCTGCCATGATCTATCTAGGGTTGCTAGTGGAGAATTTAGGTCTCCAGCTATGATAGTGTTAGAGTCAATATCTTTTTTCAGCTTACTTAGTAAGTGTTTATGAAAGCTGGTGTTACTGTGTTGGGTGCATATATGTTTAGGATGGGTATTTCTTGTTGATGGATCAAACCTTTTATCATTATGCAGAGTCCTTCCAGATCTCTTTAAATTTTTAATAGCTTAAAGGTTGTTTTGTCTGATATTAAGGTCACGACTCCCACCTTATTTGTGATCCATTCAACTGAAAATTTGTTTTCCATCCTCTGACTTTAAGTCTGTGAACATTCTTTGTTGTGAGATGTATTTCCTGGAGACAGTACATTGCAGAGTTGTCTCTTTTTATCCAGTTTGTCAGTCTATGTCCTTTCAGTGGTTCATTTAGTCCATTCCCTTTCAGGCTGGTTATTGTGATGTGAGAATTTGTCCCTGTCATGAGGCTCTTAGAGTTATTTGTGGTTGCTGCTTGTTTGCTTGTTGATTTTCTTTTGATTTTTGCTTGGTATATGTGTGTGTTT
>NW_007220149.1:0-4688 GCF_000164805.1 Carlito syrichta | reverse complement strand
CTATAGAATGTGCTTTGAGAAGTATCTCTTGCTGCCCTTTTAAAAAAAAAGTAGCTACAGAATCATCCTCCCAAGCATCTTTCCTCCACTTCATTTCATATTCAGTATTCAATCCCCACCACATGTGGGTATCCTTAGTATATTGTGGTCTGGAGATTTGGCTAGTTTTCAGTTTCACTGTAAATGAGAATTAAATTTTTGTTTCTAATTTTCTTGGGACTTTTGATGACTTATTCCCGAGATGGGGGAAATGCTAGTTTGTGCTATGATATCTAATCTTTTTTTTAATCCTTGTTGAGTTGAATTTCCAATGGTTGTTTAAGCTTAGTTTCAAGTTCATTTTCTGAATTTCTACTCCTATTGTGGGATGTTAGGCCAGAGTTGAGAGTATATTTTGTAGTCAGGATACAAGTGTCAGAAGTATTAATTGTTAAGTGTGAATATAACTGGATTAAGATGGCATTTAATTTTTTCTTTCTTTTTTTTTTTTGAGTTGAGTCTCACTCTTTTGCCCAGACTGGAGTGCAGTGGCCGCTCCCAGTCACTGTAACCTCGACCCACTGGGTTCCGGTGATCCTTCTGCCTCAGCCTTCTGAGTAGCCAGAATTACAGGTATGCGCTACCACACCCAGCTGATTTTTTTATTTATTGTAGAGATGAGGTCTCGCCAAGTTGCCCAGGTGGGCCTCAAACCTGCAGGCTCAGGCAATTCGCTCACCTCAGCCTCCCAAAGCACCGAGCCACTGAGCCCGGGCTGGCATTTAATTTTTTCAGTTTGTCTTCATTAGTTCCACCTGTATATATCTGGAAAAGAAAACCATAAATGGGAAAACCTCTTCACATACAAGTATCTTTACTGAAAAAAGTGTCAGAGCCTCATACTTTAATAGATTAACATGTAAAAATTTATTTTATTTTAAGGATGTGGGGTATAATACAGGTTTAGGTATACAAGTGATCATCACACAGGTAAATTTGAGTCTACTTTTGGTCTCTATTTTGCCTGGTTGGAGATCCGGTATTCTTACTGATGTGTGCTCCTCCCACTGGCAGTTTCCAGCTACCTTAATCCCTTTTTTATAGTATTAGGGTAGATGTTGAAGGTCTACTTGGGAGTAAGAATATGTGTACCCAGTACTTGGTTTCTGTGTTAAATCACTGAGTATTATAGATTCTAAATCCATCTAAGTTGCTGCAAAGTCCTTATCTCCTTCATTATGGCTGCATAATATTCCATCATGTATATGTACCCCTTTTTTTATCCATCCAGTTTCAATGGGCAGCATGGTTGGTTCCATGTTTTTGCTGTTGGAAATAGTGCTGCAAAAAACATGTGTGTGCTGGTATCTTTATTTGTAGAGTAATTTAAGATCCTTCAGGTATATTCCCAGAAGGGAGAATACTGGGTCATATAGAAGATAAGTTTGTAGCTCTTTTAGGAATCACCACAGTTTTCCACAGAGGTGGAACTAGTTTTCATTCTCACCAAAAGTGTAGAAGTGTACTCTTATCTCCACATCCTTGTCAGAATCTGTTTCTTTTTGTTTAATTAATGATGGCCATTCTTACTGGAGTTGAATGGTATCTCAATGTGGTTTTGATTTGCATTTCTCTGATGATGAGTTAGGCTGAGTATTTTTTTCATGTGTCTGTTGGCTACTCATATATCTTCTTTGGAAAGGTGTTTATTCATGTGTTTTGTCCACTTTTTAATGGGGTTTTTATTTATTTATTCTCTTTTCCTTTAGCACATTTGAGTTCCTAGTAAATCCTGGATGCTAGGCCTTTGTCAGATATACTGTTGGCAAATAATTTTTCCCATTCTATGGGTTGTCTCCCTGCTCTATTGATAGTATCTTTTGCTTTCTATAAGCTTTTCTGTTGGACGAGATTCCACTTGTCTATCTTATCTCTTATGGCATGGAATTGAGGTTTTTTTTAAAAAAAGAATCTGGAATTGGTTGCCTATTCCAATTTCTGTAAAGGCATCTCTGTCTTTTCTAAGATTTTTAAAATTTGAGGTTTTACGTTTAGGTCTTTTATCCATTTGGAGTTGATTTTTGTGTATGGTGATAAGTAGGGGTCATGTTTCATACTTCTGCACATTTTCATCCATTTTTCTCAGCACTATTTACTGAATTGGTTTTCCTCTCCTTAGTGTTTATTGGTGGAGGCTTTGTCAAAGTTGATCTGGTTGAGAAATTGAGGTTTTGCTGTTCCACTGGTCTTTATGCCTGTTTTGGTACCAATACCATGTTGTTTTGATTATTGTAGCCTTATAATAAAGTTCAAAGTCTGGAAGTGTGATACTTCCCACTCTGTTTCTTTTGCTAAAGATTACTTTGGCTGTCTGTGGTTGTTTACATTTTCATATGATTATCTCTATTGTTGTTTCCATGGGTGAGAATAATGATGTTGGTAATTTAATGAATATTGCATTGAATCTATAGAGTGTCTTGGGTAGTACTGACATCTTAACAATGCTTCCAATCCATGCGCATAAAATATTTTCCCATGTGTTTGTGTCACCTTTGACTTCTTTGAGCAGTGTTTTGTAGTTTTCATTATAAAGATGTTTCACTTCTCTGGTTAGGAAGATGCCAAGATATTTCTTTTTTTTGCGGATATGTGAATGGGACTTTGCTTGTATTTGGTATCTGCCTGTTGTTGTTGGTGTATAAGAATGTGACTGTCTTTCATATGTTATTTTGTACCATGAGATTTTGTCAAAGTTCTTTATTAGTAAAGAGGTTAATGAGATATTTTCTTGGATTTTGGAGATATGGGATCATATTGTTAAGAGAGATAACTTGATTTTTTTTCTGTGTCTAATGACATAATCATGTGGTTCCTGGTTTTCCATCAGTTGATGTATTTAACTCAATTTATTGTCTTTTAAATGTTGAACAAGTCCTCCATCCTTGGGATGAAGTCTACATGGTCATGATGGATGACTTTTGAGATGTGTTGTTGAATCCGATTTGCAAGAAACATGTCGAGAAATTTTGCATCTATGTTCATCAGGATTATTGGCCTTAGTTCACTTTCTTTGTTGGATCTTTACCCAGTTTGGGTATCAGTGTGATGCTGACTTCATAAAATGATTTGGAGAGAGTTCCGTCTTTCTCGATTGCCTGGAATACTTTCAATAGGATTGATATTAGCTCCTTCTTGTATGTTTTGGATAATTCTGCTGGAAATCTGCCTGATCCTGGTCATTTTTTTTGTAGGTAATTGTCTTATAATAGAGTCAATTTCTTGGGTTGTTATTTGTCTATTTGGGAATTCAATTTCTTCTTGTTTCAATTTGTGAGGTTGTATGTTGTCAGAAAGTTCTTCATTTCATTTAGGTTATCAAGTTTGTTTCCATACAGGTGTGTATAGCAATCTTTGATAATCTTTTGTATTTCTTTGAGGCCAATTGTGACTTGATCTTTTTCTTTCCTGATTGTGTTTCTTTGGAACGTATCTCTCTTTTTCTTTGTTATTATGGCTATGGATTCACCAATCTTGTTTATCCTTTCAATAACCAGCTTTGTATTTCATTGATTTTTGTCTATGGTATATTTGTCTTCTATGACCCATATTTGGACTTTTACTTTGGTCATCTTTATTTTTCTGATGAAATTAGGGTTTTAGTAGTTTTTGCCTTTCCAGCTCCCTTAGGTGACTTGTTAGGATTTCAGCCTACTTTCTTCTATTTTCTTGATGTGTGTTTATGGAGATATAGATTCCCCTCTTTGTGCTGTTTTCCTGGTATCCCAGAAGTTTTGGTAAGATGTTTCTTCATTTTCATTTGTTTGCAGGAATATTTTAATTTCTGTTTTGATTTTTGTGCTGACCTGGAATTGTTCAGCATCACGCTCTTTATTGTCCATTTCTTGTGGTTTTGGGGATATTTTGTCAGTGATGATATTCATTGTTATCTGTGGTCTGAGAAGTGCATGGCAGCATTGCAATCTTGTGAAATCTGTTTATGCTTCATTTATGGCCTAGGATGAAGTGGATTTTCGAGTATGGTCCATGTGGTGATGAATAGGCTATATATTATGTGGCTTTTGGGTTGAGTGTTCTATTAAGTCCATTTGATAAAGCATCTCATTAATATTCCAGATCGCGTTGTTGATTTTTTTGCTGCCATGATCTATCTAGGGTTGCTAGTGGAGAATTTAGGTCTCCAGCTATGATAGTGTTAGAGTCAATATCTTTTTTCAGCTTACTTAGTAAGTGTTTATGAAAGCTGGTGTTACTGTGTTGGGTGCATATATGTTTAGGATGGGTATTTCTTGTTGATGGATCAAACCTTTTATCATTATGCAGAGTCCTTCCAGATCTCTTTAAATTTTTAATAGCTTAAAGGTTGTTTTGTCTGATATTAAGGTCACGACTCCCACCTTATTTGTGATCCATTCAACTGAAAATTTGTTTTCCATCCTCTGACTTTAAGTCTGTGAACATTCTTTGTTGTGAGATGTATTTCCTGGAGACAGTACATTGCAGAGTTGTCTCTTTTTATCCAGTTTGTCAGTCTATGTCCTTTCAGTGGTTCATTTAGTCCATTCCCTTTCAGGCTGGTTATTGTGATGTGAGAATTTGTCCCTGTCATGAGGCTCTTAGAGTTATTTGTGGTTGCTGCTTGTTTGCTTGTTGATTTTCTTTTGATTTTTGCTTGGTATATGTGTGTGTTT
>NW_007220148.1:0-647 GCF_000164805.1 Carlito syrichta | reverse complement strand
ATTTCTACTCCTATTGTGGGATGTTAGGCCAGAGTTGAGAGTATATTTTGTAGTCAGGATACAAGTGTCAGAAGTATTAATTGTTAAGTGTGAATATAACTGGATTAAGATGGCATTTAATTTTTTCTTTCTTTTTTTTTTTTGAGTTGAGTCTCACTCTTTTGCCCAGACTGGAGTGCAGTGGCCGCTCCCAGTCACTGTAACCTCGACCCACTGGGTTCCGGTGATCCTTCTGCCTCAGCCTTCTGAGTAGCCAGAATTACAGGTATGCGCTACCACACCCAGCTGATTTTTTTATTTATTGTAGAGATGAGGTCTCGCCAAGTTGCCCAGGTGGGCCTCAAACCTGCAGGCTCAGGCAATTCGCTCACCTCAGCCTCCCAAAGCACCGAGCCACTGAGCCCGGCTGGCATTTAATTTTTTCAGTTTGTCTTCAGTAGTTCCACCTGTATATATCTGGAAAAGAAAACCATAAATGGGAAAACCTCTTCACATACAAGTATCTTTACTGAAAAAAGTGTCAGAGCCTCATACTTTAATAGATTAACATGTAAAAATTTATTTTATTTTAAGGATGTGGGGTATAATACAGGTTTAGGTATACAAGTGATCATCACACAGGTAAATTTGAGTCTACTTTTGGTCTC
>NW_007220147.1:0-7567 GCF_000164805.1 Carlito syrichta | reverse complement strand
TCATTTATGGCCTAGGATGAAGTGGATTTTCGAGTATGGTCCATGTGGTGATGAATAGGCTATATATTCTGTGGCTTTTGGGTTGAGTGTTCTATTAAGTCCATTTGATAAAGCATCTCATTAATATTCCAGATCGCGTTGTTGATTTTTTTGCTGCCATGATCTATCTAGGGTTGCTAGTGGAGAATTTAGGTCTCCAGCTATGATAGTGTTAGAGTCAATATCTTTTTTCAGCTTACTTAGTAAGTGTTTATGAAAGCTGGTGTTACTGTGTTGGGTGCATATATGTTTAGGATGGGTATTTCTTGTTGATGGATCAAACCTTTTATCATTATGCAGAGTCCTTCCAGATCTCTTTAAATTTTTAATAGCTTAAAGGTTGTTTTGTCTGATATTAAGGTCACGACTCCCACCTTATTTGTGATCCATTCAACTGAAAATTTGTTTTCCATCCTCTGACTTTAAGTCTGTGAACATTCTTTGTTGTGAGATGTATTTCCTGGAGACAGTACATTGCAGAGTTATCTCTTTTTATCCAGTTTGTCAGTCTATGTCCTTTCAGTGGCTCATTTAGTCCATTCCCTTTCAGGCTGGTTATTGTGATGTGAGAATTTGTCCCTGTCATGAGGCTCTTAGAGTTATTTGTGGTTGCTGCTTGTTTGCTTGTTGATTTTCTTTTGATTTTTGCTTGGTATATGTGTGTGTTTTCAAATATGCAGTCACAACGTATGCTGTGATTTTTCTAGATTCTTGGGAAGAATGTGGTCAATCTTTTGTTTCTTTCTTCTATGGCTAATACCTTCTTAAGTGTCTCTTGAACAGATGGTCAGAGGCAGCATAAACTCTTAGAGATTGAATGTCTGGGAAGTATTTTAGTTTTCCTTCACAAATGAAACTTAGCAGAGTATGAAATTCTTGGTTGGAATTGATTATCCTTGAGAACTTTGAAGATTGGACTCTTGTCTCTTCTAGCTTGCAGTTTTTCTGTAGTAAGTGTGCTGCCTCTCTAATTGGTCTTTCCCTATAGGTAGTCTGATCTTTCTCTCTTGCTGCCTTTAGAAATGTTTCTTTTAAACCTACTTTGCCTAAGTAAATTACTTTGTGTCTAGGAATTGGTCTTCTCATTTGATGCCATTAGGAATTCCCTGAATCTCTTTTGTTTTAATCGTTATGTCTCTGATGAAATTAGGGTAGTTTTTTGGATAATTTCATGGGATGTTTGTTTTAGGTGGTCTCTGTCTCTCTATCTACCTCAGGAATGCCAATCAGGCATAAGTTTGCCCTCTTAATATAACCACACTATTCTTGGAGGCTTTATTCTGTCTTTTTAAGCTTCCTTTTTATGTTTTGGGTTAGTTCCATATTTTAATCCTCAAGCACTGAGATTCTTTCTTCTACTTTGCTAATTCTGCTTTCTTTGCTAGCCAGTTTGTTACTGTTTTTGTTTACTGTATTCTGTGTTACCATCATTTCAGTTATCAATTCCTTCATTCTTTTATGTTGTCTCTCCTCATTTCTACTCATTCTATTAATATCTTTATATCTTGTTTCGTAGTTTGAGACCACTCATTCTGGAACTTAACTATTTGAGTTCTGAAGTCTGTATTCTCAGTTGTTGTCTTCCCAGGAGTATGGAAGGTGACTGTGTTTTTCTTTGACTCTTCTTCATTTGTGATGGTTTCCCCACCCCTTTCTCACCCTCCTTTATTCTGTTGCTCAGGGGAAAGGGGGATAGCTTTCATTTTTGTTTGCTCAATTTCCTCTTTTTTCTTATGTATGTCCTTGGGTTTGTTCAATTTTGAAGGTGGACTGAGGGGTGGAGGGCTGTGCTGTCTTTTTGCAGTTTTGAAATTTGATTAAAGTGTAATGGGGGAAGCTATTGTTTAGAAGCTAGCTCCAGATCACAGTATCTACTGACTGGCATGTGGGGCCCTGGAACTCACTTCCCACCACATTGCAATCTGTCCATGCAAAGGAGTGTATGTATGCCACCCTGAAATCAAAATGAGATTAGAAAAAGGAAAAGAACAGAGAATGGACAAAGGGAGAAAAAGTGAGATGGAAAGAAATAAGTAGTAGATAAGAAGACAGGCATACAAAAAACATATGGGCAAACAGCTAAATAAAACAATAAACAGAAACAAACTGACAATAACAACATCAAAAAATCGAAGGTGCGTTCTCCCTCAAATATACCCATATGCAAGAAAAAAAGGTGAAATAGGGAGGGGTAGATCAAATCAGAGGACTCTCACAGAAAGCTATGTGAGAGAGGAGAAAAGAAAGAAAAAAATTCCTCTTGTGGCCATTTATGGAATTTGAGGTTTGGGTTCCTTTCCTTTTTTAAAAAAATGTTTAAATTTATTTTTATGTATTTATTTACTTTACTGACATGTCCCCAAGCTGCCACTTTTGGCAGCAGTAGAAAGAGTGTTCCAGTCTCTAGCCCCTTCCCACTGCTCTCAGGTCACAGGCTGGTTGAGTTGCTCTCCACATGGCTCCAAGGCTTCATGGACTGCTGGGAGGGGGGAAGGTTGACCACAAGTCTCACCCTAACTTGGTCACTTCTAGGTCTCCTACTCTGACTACATATTTGGGGTGGGGCTTCTGTCTCTCTGTATAGTGTACTTGGATTATCCTCTCTGGAAAAATATTGGTAATCCCAGAGGACTGCAGAGATATCTTGATGCAGGTTACCTAGAATCACAGGAGCTATAGAAGGTCCCCTCAGGACTCAGTACAGAGAATATGGCAGCAAAATAGCATCCATTGGCATCTTCTCCTCTGGCGAGTTTCAACTTCAGATCTCCTCCATGCATCTTCTCTGTCATCCCTGCTGTCAGTGTCCGCCCATTACCACAGGTGGTCGTGTGAGCTGGGTGCTAGATGTCCAGAGGCTGCTGATTTCACCTGCCTTTTTCTGAGAGGTGCCCCATGAATGAAAGATCTTTCTATGGATGGTGGGTTCCAAATTCAGAGCAGAAAATTGTGGCAGCTCCTGTAGGGGGTCCTGGTATTTGATCCCAAGTCTCCCCTCAGTTGGGCTTTTGCTCACACACTTGCACACACAGATTGATGCAGATTAGTCTTTATGCATACTCACCCATGTAGAGACTCTCACAGTCTGACCGGTTTCATTGCATCTTGCTCCACTGCCCTATTACAACCTATTCAACAATATTTTATTTAATCTTATTTTTCTGCAGTCATTAGCAATAACTGCACTCCTAGAGCCCTTGTTCACATTCTAAGCAAATATGTGCATGTAAACAATATGTGCAGAAATGTATATGCTCGTATTTACCTGTCTCCAGTTGAGTTTATTTTGACTGGTGCTAATTTGAACTCAGAACCGGCACTGAGAGGCGAAGGAAAGGTCAACTTGAGAGTGTGAGGATGATCACAAGGCGTTCAAACCAGGCATTGTTACTAGGATATACCATCAGATGCTTCATGACCTTTTCCTCAACATCTGAGATCATTATTGCAATTCCTGAAGCAATCTGCTAATTATTTCATTAAGGAAACACCTTAATACTTAATTGAGTGCCTCCTCCCTGAAAGATACCAATAAAGTATTCCAGAAGAGTAAAAAAGGCAAGATAGTGGTACTCAGAAGGTCCCCATGAAGGCACTTGTCTCAGAGGTTCTCAACCAGCAGCATCAGCATCTCCTGGAAACCTTGGAGTTTGGTGACATGGCTGCGCTGTAAAGGTGGCTTTACAAGTACACCATGCACACTTGTGCACATCGTACCTGACAGGAGATTTTTCTTCCATCTCCCTACTGTCAAACTTCTGAGTCTCCAATGTCCAATGTATCATTCTAACTGCCTTTTCAGTTCCGTAGTTTAGCTCCCACTTATAAGTGAGAACATGTGGTATTTGGTTTTCCATTCCTGCATTACTTCACTCAGGATGATGGGCTCCAGTTCCATCCAAGTTGCTGAAATGACATGACAAAATTCCATTTTTTTTACTGCAGAGTAGTATTCCATGGCACATTTTATATACGTATACACATGTCACTTTATTGTTCATTTGTTTATGTCTTCCTTCTGTTCACTGTTTCATTTGTCACACAGAAATGTTTTAGTGTTTTAGGTTTTCAATTTTTGTTTTTTAATTTATTGAGAGTACAGCAAAGTTCCCACAGTGGTAGGGGACATGAGGGGATTGCCCAATTATTTTAGTTTTATTCAATCCCATTTTTCTATTCATACTTTCATTGCCTGTGGAGGATGGGCCCCTTGTAGTACAGGCTTCTCTCGCCAGGTAAAAAAGTTGCTGCCCACATCAATATCATGAAATTCTTCTCTTATGTTTCTTCTAGTAGTTTTATAATTTCAGGCCTCGTGAGAAAATCTTAATTAATTTTGAGTTGATTCTTATATAAGATACGATTCAATTTCATTCTCCCATATATGGATGGCCGGTTTTCCCAACACCATTTATCAATGAAGTCTGCTGCTGGTTGGTAGTCACTGATACAAGTGATGTGACCATGAACTTGTTGGACTTGTTCCTAAGCACAGGTGAAGAGTTTCTCCAGGGCACACTTCACTTCCAAGGTGTAATTGTTGGTCTTACAGTACTGTTTTATTTTATATGTCCCCTGATTGTCAATGAGGTTGGGTTTTTAAAACACAATTGTGAAAAGTGGTTCCTCTTTTGTGACATATTTGATCAGAACTCCTGCCATGTGTCTTAGCCCATATTCTGTACCACTGCCACAGAATACCACATACTGAGTTATTTATAGTGAACAGAAACAAATTTGGCTCATGGATTTGGAGACTGGAAAGTCCTAAGGCATGGTTGTGGTTTGTGGCACATGACTGAACACAGACTGCGTCTCAGAAGGCCAGAGTTCCAATTGTAGCTACAATTTCAAGTTTTGTGGCTTTGGGCAAGTTAATTTGCCCAAGAAATTCTCCGATCATCCCTTTTCTCATCTATCAAATGGTGCCAATAACAGTGCCCACCTGCTAGAGTTGTTGTGAAGAATAACTGGCTCATTTTAAAAAAGATCTTGGAACACTACCAGCTGCAGAGTCAGTGATAAGTAGGCATTAAGGAAATATAAGATCCTACATCAACGTGCTCAGATGGTGCTCTTAGATCAAGTATGGAAGAAGTCACATTGACCCAGTTTGAGGAGCTGGGCAGTGTAGTCCAGTTGTGTGCCCAGGAGGAAGAGGAGACTGCAGGTTCCTCCAGATTGCTGGGATTACAGGCTAAGCCACTGTGCCTGGCCAAGCTTATCTTAATGAAAAGAAGTTTCAACTATTTTATTTAGAATGTTACCTGTTTTCTCTAACAGAACTTTTAGGTTTTCTAATCTATCATAACTGTAGGACTGTTGGCAGACATTGATAAATATTTGTTGATAAAACAAAAAGCCACAAAGTTAAAAATAATTGATATTGGCATAAAATGTACCACCCAAAACAGAAGTTTAAAAAATACCTATAATTATGACATAGGTTAAAAACTGTATGTATCAAGATCATAGTGTGAGTTTTATGACGTGAGGATGAATAATACCATTGTGTTTTGAAATTATTATTCATGGGGGATGGAACTTTGGTCATATTCCCACCTCACATCAGTTTAGTATTAAGCCAGATATAAATGACAGCATGTAGTAAACTCAAACTTTGACTTCAGGACTAATATACAGGGTGGGAGGGTGCCCAATAAACCTGCATTTTTTTTGGAGGATGAGCCTCTTGTAGTGCAGGCTTTCCTTTGCTAGGTAAGGTTTTCTAGGGATCCATCAGCATCAGTGTACCAGCTAGTATTGTTGTGAGGACTATGTTCGGCTTCAGAAATCTGTTGGATATCCTTCCAACGTGCTTGTCCATTCATGATGGAAAATTTACAACCACAGCTGCCCACACCATGGAGTGTTCAGGAGCTCTTGACCAAAAGAAACCCATATCCCACCCTCTCAATTTACCTGATCTCACAATGTGTGACTTTTCCCCCACCCCAATGAAAAACGTCCTCAAAGGAAAATATATTGCCAATGTGGAAAAGATAAAACAAAAAATGGCAGAAGCACTAAAAGGCATAAAAATTGAATACTAAAAAACCTGTTTTGAGCAGTGGAAAAAGCATCTTGACAAGTGTATTGCATCAAACAGAGTATTTTGAAGGTGACTTAAGTTTAAATGTGTGAGGATAGTACACAATGTTTTATAAATTAATTCCACAGTATTTTTAGGTCCTGTCTCATACACAATGGTGCAGACATGAATATTTTGGTCTATTGAAGAATCTGTCTAGCATAATCCAGAAAATGTAGTTATTGTAATTGAAACAATAGATAAGCTACAATAAAATAGGAGTATCCTTATAATCATAGCTATGAATATTTGAGAATGAGTGTAGAACATGTAACAGAGTGCCCTTCCAGGTGAAGCTGTCTTGTCCATGTTTTCTCCCAGAAGCTTGGCCATTCATCTCAGTGTGTTCACTAAGTTGCTAGCTGGAAGATACCTTCAAACCAGGAATTATTCACGCTCTTTCTGAATTCTGCCTTACTAAAATTATGAGATGAGAAATGCTAACCATATGCCTTTTGTGCCAGATGAGTGTGTGAGGTCATCCAGTCCTTTGAGGAAAATACTTTGTGGAGAGGGTTTTCTCATCTTTACAAAGGCATGGTTCCGAAAGGATAATCTGTTACTATTGTTGATAATCACAAAGGGGCAGATCAATGGATAACAACTAGACAGAAAATTGGAGATCCTCTCCAATCTTGGTATATCGTGCCTGTAAGGTTGCATAAATGATAAGGCAGCAGCTGCAGCAATAGAAGAACACAAAGCAGCTCAGCAGTTTCAGGATCTCATGGGTGACCTTGGTCTCAGGCAAGCGCCACGCACCGATCTGGTCCTGCAGGCATACTGGACTGTCTTGCTGTGTGTGATGAGGCGCATGGCCATGTACAGACTGGTGCAGACCATGAGGGGCACACACAGGATGTCTCGCACTATCATAGCCCCTGGAAACAAGGCTCCATTCAGCTTATCCCTTTCCCTCCCCTTACAGTAGCTCAGTGAAAATCCCGCCCAAGGCAACTGGCTCTGAAGGGGCCTTCAGTGCTGATTATGACCCAACTGTACATCAGCATGTTGACCACTGAGAACAAGAAGAAGGTGGGGAGAATGTAGGTGGACAGTCTGGGCTTGAGCCCTGCCCACCTAGAGATGCTGGGTGTGATGGTGAGGGCCTAAAACAGACTCAGGAAAGATGTGGTGCAGAGGGAAAGCCCTCGGGTAACTCTGCAAATGTAGAGCACCGCCTTGCAGACATCATCATCCAGAAAATACCTCTTTTCAAAGGATCTTATGATTTCTGGAGTCACATGGAAAATTACCGTAACAGAATTGGAAAAACTTAAGTGGGTAAAATTTTTTTTTTTTTAGTTGGAGTCTCACTCGGTCGCTCAGACTGGAGTGCAGTGGCCGCTCCCGGCCACCATAGCCTCACCTGCTGGTCTCTGGTGATCCTTCTGCCTCAGCCTTCCGAGTAGCCAGAATTATAGGCGCGCACTACGA
>NW_007220146.1:0-844 GCF_000164805.1 Carlito syrichta | reverse complement strand
CACTACCAGCTGCAGAGTCAGTGATAAGTAGGCATTAAGGAAATATAAGATCCTACATCAACGTGCTCAGATGGTGCTCTTAGATCAAGTATGGAAGAAGTCACATTGACCCAGTTTGAGGAGCTGGGCAGTGTAGTCCAGTTGTGTGCCCAGGAGGAAGAGGAGACTGCAGGTTCCTCCAGATTGCTGGGATTACAGGCTAAGCCACTGTGCCTGGCCAAGCTTATCTTAATGAAAAGAAGTTTCAACTATTTTATTTAGAATGTTACCTGTTTTCTCTAACAGAACTTTTAGGTTTTCTAATCTATCATAACTGTAGGACTGTTGGCAGACATTGATAAATATTTGTTGATAAAACAAAAAGCCACAAAGTTAAAAATAATTGATATTGGCATAAAATGTACCACCCAAAACAGAAGTTTAAAAAATACCTATAATTATGACATAGGTTAAAAACTGTATGTATCAAGATCATAGTGTGAGTTTTATGACGTGAGGATGAATAATACCATTGTGTTTTGAAATTATTATTCATGGGGGATGGAACTTTGGTCATATTCCCACCTCACATCAGTTTAGTATTAAGCCAGATATAAATGACAGCATGTAGTAAACTCAAACTTTGACTTCAGGACTAATATACAGGGTGGGAGGGTGCCCAATAAACCTGCATTTTTTTTGGAGGATGAGCCTCTTGTAGTGCAGGCTTTCCTTGCTAGGTAAGTTTTCTAGGGATCCATCAGCATCAGTGTACCAGCTAGTATTGTTGTGAGGACTATGTTCGGCTTCAGAAATCTGTTGGATATCCTTCCAACGTGCTTGTCCATTCATGATGGAAAATTGA
>NW_007220145.1:0-730 GCF_000164805.1 Carlito syrichta | reverse complement strand
CGAGGGTGCCCAATAAACCTGCATTTTTTTTGGAGGATGAGCCTCTTGTAGTGCAGGCTTTCCTTGCTAGGTAAGTTTTCTAGGGATCCATCAGCATCAGTGTACCAGCTAGTATTGTTGTGAGGACTATGTTCGGCTTCAGAAATCTGTTGGATATCCTTCCAACGTGCTTGTCCATTCATGATGGAAAATTTACAACCACAGCTGCCCACACCATGGAGTGTTCAGGAGCTCTTGACCAAAAGAAACCCATATCCCACCCTCTCAATTTACCTGATCTCACAATGTGTGACTTTTCCCCCACCCCAATGAAAAACGTCCTCAAAGGAAAATATATTGCCAATGTGGAAAAGATAAAACAAAAAATGGCAGAAGCACTAAAAGGCATAAAAATTGAATACTAAAAAACCTGTTTTGAGCAGTGGAAAAAGCATCTTGACAAGTGTATTGCATCAAACAGAGTATTTTGAAGGTGACTTAAGTTTAAATGTGTGAGGATAGTACACAATGTTTTATAAATTAATTCCACAGTATTTTTAGGTCCTGTCTCATACACAATGGTGCAGACATGAATATTTGGTCTATTGAAGAATCTGTCTAGCATAATCCAGAAAATGTAGTTATTGTAATTGAAACAATAGATAAGCTACAATAAAATAGGAGTATCCTTATAATCATAGCTATGAATATTTGAGAATGAGTGTAGAACATGTAACAGAGTGCCCTTCCA
>NW_007220144.1:0-804 GCF_000164805.1 Carlito syrichta | reverse complement strand
TTACAGTAGCTCAGTGAAAATCCCGCCCAAGGCAACTGGCTCTGAAGAGGCCTTCAGTGCTGATATGACCCAACTGTACATCAGCATGTTGACCACTGAGAACAAGAAGAAGGTGGGGAGAATGTAGGTGGACAGTCTGGGCTTGAGCCCTGCCCACCTAGAGATGCTGGGTGTGATGGTGAGGGCCTAAAACAGACTCAGGAAAGATGTGGTGCAGAGGGAAAGCCCTCGGGTAACTCTGCAAATGTAGAGCACCGCCTTGCAGACATCATCATCCAGAAAATACCTCTTTTCAAAGGATCTTATGATTTCTGGAGTCACATGGAAAATTACCGTAACAGAATTGGAAAAACTTAAGTGGGTAAAATTTTTTTTTTTTTAGTTGGAGTCTCACTCGGTCGCTCAGACTGGAGTGCAGTGGCCGCTCCCGGCCACCATAGCCTCACCTGCTGGTCTCTGGTGATCCTTCTGCCTCAGCCTTCCGAGTAGCCAGAATTATAGGCGCGCACTACCATGCCTGGCTAATTTTTTGATTTATTGTAGAGATGAGGTCTCGCCTGCCCAGACGGGTCATAAACCCATGGGCTCAGGCAATCCACTCACCTCAGCCTCCCAAAGGTGTGGGATTACAGGCTGAGCCACCGAGTCCGGAAGTGGGTAAATATTAAATCTATAGGTTTCTTCATGTGAGGATGAAACATGAAGGTGTGTATTGGTATCACGAGGAGCAAAGTGTTCCCAATAAAACCAATCCCAAGCTGAGAAAGAATATTCCCAGAATAGTACCAGTTGAAACTATTGGTT
>NW_007220143.1:0-682 GCF_000164805.1 Carlito syrichta | reverse complement strand
CGCCTTGCAGACATCATCATCCAGAAAATACCTCTTTTCAAAGGATCTTATGATTTCTGGAGTCACATGGAAAATTACCGTAACAGAATTGGAAAAACTTAAGTGGGTAAAATTTTTTTTTTTTTTGAGTTGGAGTCTCACTCGGTCGCTCAGACTGGAGTGCAGTGGCCGCTCCCAGCCACCATAGCCTCACCTGCTGGTCTCTGGTGATCCTTCTGCCTCAGCCTTCCGAGTAGCCAGAATTATAGGCGCGCACTACCATGCCTGGCTAATTTTTTGATTTATTGTAGAGATGAGGTCTCGCCTGCCCAGACGGGTCATAAACCCATGGGCTCAGGCAATCCACTCACCTCAGCCTCCCAAAGGTGTGGGATTACAGGCTGAGCCACCGAGTCCGGAAGTGGGTAAATATTAAATCTATAGGTTTCTTCATGTGAGGATGAAACATGAAGGTGTGTATTGGTATCACGAGGAGCAAAGTGTTCCCAATAAAACCAATCCCGAGCTGAGAAAGAATATTCCCAGAATAGTACCAGTTGAAATTATTGGTTTCATGGGCGTCTTCTAGTTTGCACTGAATCTTACACGCTTAAAAAGGAACATAGATGGCTTGTGAATTTTACAGAAATAAACAGAATATTTAAACTGTGTATGAGGTGTGATCACTCTTTTCTGCAGGAAG
>NW_007220142.1:0-6528 GCF_000164805.1 Carlito syrichta | reverse complement strand
CCGCCTTGCAGACATCATCATCCAGAAAATACCTCTTTTCAAAGGATCTTATGATTTCTGGAGTCACATGGAAAATTACCGTAACAGAATTGGAAAAACTTAAGTGGGTAAAATTTTTTTTTTTTTGAGTTGGAGTCTCACTCGGTCGCTCAGACTGGAGTGCAGTGGCCGCTCCCAGCCACCATAGCCTCACCTGCTGGTCTCTGGTGATCCTTCTGCCTCAGCCTTCCGAGTAGCCAGAATTATAGGCGCGCACTACCATGCCTGGCTAATTTTTTGATTTATTGTAGAGATGAGGTCTCGCCTGCCCAGACGGGTCATAAACCCATGGGCTCAGGCAATCCACTCACCTCAGCCTCCCAAAGGTGTGGGATTACAGGCTGAGCCACCGAGTCCGGAAGTGGGTAAATATTAAATCTATAGGTTTCTTCATGTGAGGATGAAACATGAAGGTGTGTATTGGTATCACGAGGAGCAAAGTGTTCCCAATAAAACCAATCCCGAGCTGAGAAAGAATATTCCCAGAATAGTACCAGTTGAAATTATTGGTTTCATGGGCGTCTTCTAGTTTGCACTGAATCTTACACGCTTAAAAAGGAACATAGATGGCTTGTGAATTTTACAGAAATAAACAGAATATTTAAACTGTGTATGAGGTGTGATCACTCTTTTCTGCAGGAAGTGCAAATGCTCTACAAGAATGTTCAAGACATTGAGAATTACGTCTAGAGGCACATGGATTCTTGATGTCGATTCAGAAGAATACAAGTGTTAAGATAAAGCATAGCTTATTTACAAAAAACATGGCTGCAAATTATTTTCTGAGAATTTAAGCTTCCTGCATGTGGGCCTTGCTCTCCTGTCTTGCTGGGATCTCTGACAGCATCTCGTGCCACTGGTCTATGCAAGGATGAGTGGTCATAGGGAGAAAATCTGAGCCTTTCAGATGACCCCAAGAACTGAATCTGAGGCTATTCCATTTCAAGCACCATCAAGACTAACAATGGACCCCAGCCTTTCTCCAGTCAACTGCCACAAGACCACATTGGCAGGAGAGGGTCCAGCAATGATGGCACAAAACCAGGGTCATATTGCATCATTTCATTTGTGTGAAACACCCAGATAACATGCATCCATAGAGATAGAAGGCAGGCATTTTGCAGCCAGGGATTAGAGGAAAGATGCACTGAGAATGAGTGCTTGATGGGTACAGGGTTTCCTTTTGGGTGATTAAAAAGTTTTGGAGCTTGATAAAAGTGATGGCTGCACAACATTGCAAATATACTTAATGTCCCTGAATAGTGTGCTTTACAATGACAGTTTTTATGTTTAGTTTTTTCTAATGAAATGTGTTCATATGCCTAGTAATATAAATTGCTGTCATTCTATACACCAAAGTATAAGCAAGAATGACATTGCAAACAGTGTGAAGTTAGGTAATTCAAGCTTAAAGCCATTGCAAATTTAAACTTTCCTGAGTTTTGTAGGAATGTATTTAGGGAGCCTGAATGACATGGCATGCAGCAGCCTCTTTTGCCTTTTTTTATTCTTGTAAATTCTTAAGACCAAATAGCACCAGAAATACCACCCCCCCATACTCACTACTCCTTGCACAGAGTAATGATCATTCTTGGGATATAGCAAACTGTAACCTACCAAACCACAGTGTAGTGTTCACTTGTCTTGTATGGAAGATATAGTAATCCTGCTGGAACTTTTCTATCTTTTCGTATGTAAATGAAACCATAATTTATCCATTTTGGAACCTCAAGCTCATTCACTGAGAGTTTGCTTCTCTGGGTGTCTATCCTCAAACTGTGTACATGAATAAACTTGATCCTTAAGCTTATATTTTCTGAATCTCATTATTTAAATTTTATGTACTGGTAACCACGAAGAGATTGCATGGGACCTCCATTGATGCCTCTCATTTTACTGATGGCCAAAGCCTGGTACCAGCAGGAATGACTTTCATTCAGCCCCCTTGCTAGAGTCGGCTGGTATCTCCAATAAGGCCCCTATTGATCCAAGTCCTCCAGGATTCAGTTGAGGACTTATCTGAGCTACCTATATTCTTCACTCAATAGAGTGTAATAGATGCTCTAATGTAAAGTAAGTGTTTCATTTGTTGTTATCTTGGAATTCTACTAATCACAAATTTGTGATTATTTCTTTTTCTTGGATGTCATCGTTTTGTTTGGAATCACTCCCTAAACTTCTACAAAGTTTTTTCTCATTTAAAATTTGGTCAGGGAGAAAGCAATTTCTAAAAACAGGGGAGTGAATCTATGTGCCTGAAGATATCTAAATTATCTTAAAAATCTGTCCTGATTTCCAAGCTCAGTTCAATTGACAGATCTAAAATTTCTTCTTTCATAAATACCGTTTCAAAACGCCCCAGAGGTAAAATCCGAGGATACAGAACACCTGATTCTGACTGCTGGAAGGCACCAGAGGCAACCAAGTTTTGGAGGAAGGTTGGAACTTATTGCTTATGATGCTAAAGGGTCTCACAGGGAATCCCTTAGCATACAGGCAGTCTCTCTTCATCTGGTGGACACACAAAAACGTTAGTCACCAGGTGTCTACCTCACCCAAATTTTGGGGATCAGCAGGACACGAAGAGGAAAAATAAGACTGAAGAGTGACACTTGAGGAGACATGCCCATAAGCAGGATATCTGATCCAAAACCCTTCCCACAAGGCCTTTGATCATTCATGAAGAAAAAGCAAATTAGCGACAATTGTATGTCTAAAGCCAAATCTCTCTCCTTAAGGTGAGTCCAACCATGAGGAACACCAGCTAAAGTTACGTTGAATACTCACGGTCTCGTTTCATGCAAATATTTAGAGAAATGGTCTCCATACCTTCTGGAGACCACAAATTACAAAGCCAGAACTTAGGTACCTTTGAAATACCTAAACTGTGTTAACCTGTGTGCCCTATTAGAAAGTCGCTTCTAAAATTAAACAAAAAATGGCACTGACAGGCATCTAAAGAGGCTCTGATGAAGTTACTTATTCGCGAGAGGAAACAGAAGATCACCAAGTAATTGTTCAAGTTGAAAGGCGGCTGCTTCAGCTCCTCCTCCTCTTCCCTCGGGACTTCCCTCTCCAGCCTTCCCTTCCCCATGTCCTCCTCCTCCTCTCTTCTGCCCTTCTAGCTCCATCGTGGGGGCACCCTGTGTCTACCAAAGGAGAACCTTCCTAGGTTTATCAACCATCATCAAAATCAGAACATGAAGGCATAAGGAAATAATTGTAGGATCCATTGCATGGCCCTCTTGGATTTGTTTCGGTCCCTGGATTCTCTGATTTCTGTCAGTTGGTTCAGAAGGTAAAGCCAAGGATTGGACAGCAGAGGCGGACTGGAGGAATCCTTTAAAGGACTCCTATAAATGTTAAGAAGCAGATCGTGAACAGGCATGCAATATTGCCAAAGAAGTACCAAATGCTATCCCCTTCATTGTCCAAAGAACAGTTGATTCAAAGAAAATATAACAACATCAATAAAATCTGAATGAGCCTGTAATGTTATACTCTGAAAGATGTGAGGAACAACATTTAAACAATATGTAGGCCAATCTGAAGAAAGGTAAGCTAATCACAAAATGGTACTTTCCTTAACTGAAACTTTATAAATGGATTAGGTGAAGAACTGGTAATTATGGTTTAGTTGGGCTATTTCTCAGACTCCTGATTCAGTTAATTTTGCTGATCAAATGTCTTATATTTAAGTTAGGGAAGAAAAGAAATTTAAAATTAAACAGGAAGAAAAACCAATTATGCTATAGTTTTGTGACTAAAATAATTGCCTAAATTGTAATTCCCAAACAGCCTATCCTGGACATTTCACAAAGGACTGTAGAAAATCAAAATGGTAAGAACATCATCAACCCAAAGAAAAGGAATAAGGAGGCACCAAGGAAATAGAAAGAAAATTCTCAATTTTTTAAATTGATACCTTAGGAGGAATGAAAATTAACTTAAATGAAGAACAAACACAAGCACTTATTGACAGAGAGCCACATTTTTGATGATAAATCTCACCTGACTGGAGTAAAAAGAAATACAAATAGTGAGTGTAACAAACACTTCTGCATCAGGATAGCATACAAATCAAAACCTAGAGTTTTCAGTTAGGTCCCCTGGCAGAAACTCGTGTTTTCCTCCTTACTTCCTCAGCTCCCATCCTATGATAGCAAGAGAACTTTTAGAATTATGCAATAGTCACATCTCTTTCAAAGGGGAGAAATGTATTTAAAATTAGAAGCTTTGATAGAATTATGGGAAACAAAAATGTTTGTAATCTTACCCATTAAATTCACAAATTGCAACTTTTGCTTTTATGGAGGAAACTAAATTGTTAAACAAATACAAATGGTGTTAAAAATAGTACCTAGTCCATTGTGGTCCAAATCCTCCACTGATACTGGAAAAAGTATTCTTGCTGCCCCAATTAAAATTTGATAGACCCATCAAAACCTCTTCTGGGAGAACTTCCGGCAAGATGGCCATGGGGCAGCTTGGGCTGTGAGACCCTCCGCCAAAGAAAACTCACATGGAGACTCCAGCTCTCTCCTGCGGGAGGCAGCTCCCATCTTTGGCGACCTGCTCTTCACATGGAGCTCAGCCTACCCCACTGCTCAGACATCATGGCAGTTGGGCCCCTCCACAGTCCTGAAGGCCAGGCTGCGGCCATTGCCCACCCATGCCCGAGGTGACCCATGACTTCCGAACGTGAAGCCTGCGAGCACAATTTACTGAGAATGCCACTGCCACTGCCATTGCCACTGCCAGTCATGCCATGCCCCTCGCCCGGAGCCAGGCTCGTGGAGCTCCTTCCGTGTACCAGGAGGTGGCTGCCGCCACCACCACTACCCTTGCCAACTCCCTCCCGTCCTGGGCACCCTCCGACTTCCACCCTGCCTAAAGATAGATGGGAGCGGTGAGACAGCACCACCTGCTGGGGATCCAAGGTAACAACATCAAAATGGAAAAGACAGAAACTCTTCCCCCTTGATAAATAGACAAGGCTAGATCTGAGTGACAAGCTGGGGAGGGAGCCCAGATCTGAACTGCCCTTCACAGAAGGCCAGGGGAAACACACCCTCACTGTGAATAAATCTACCAGTCTGCAAAGACAGTTAGAAATCAGAGCTGAAAGGACATTGGACTTAAAGGAAAAGTCTCAGAGTGTGCTTGGTTGGTTCTGCTAGTTTACAGACATTAATCTATTCCTTTTCTTTTATTCTCTTTTTTTTGTTTAATTTTTCATTTTATTTTTCTGTGAACCTCATCTTTGTATAGAGGAATAGCACACCAATAAGGAGGTTGGTTAGCTTGTACGTTAGCATCATTGTATGTTTTAGTTTTGTCGTATGGTTATTGGTTAGTTTTTAGTTGTGGTTATTGTTTTTCTTTTAATTTGTTTCTGTCTTTGTGTCTCTTTTCATTTTTTAGTCGGTACTCTCATCTGTTTTCCCTCTTACTTCTGTCTGTCTCCACCCCTCCCCCCACTGCCTGCTCCATTCTCTTCCCTCTGTTAACCTCATTTTATTTTCAGGGAGTAAATCTACAACCCTACTGCACGGACACATTCCAAGGCAGTGAGAAGTGGGTTTCAGATTATCCATACACCTGTTGGCAGATACTGAGATCTGCAGATAGATTTTGAATCACAGCTCCCTCTTTAATTAAATGTCAAAACTGCAAAAAGACCACCTCCACGTACAGTCCAACTCCAGATTTGAACACAGCAAGAGGATATACATAAGGAAGAATAGGAGATTGAACAAACAGAAGTAAAAGCAACCCCTCCACCCCTGAATAACAGGATTTTAAAAGATGGGGAAGTGGAGGGAAGGAAAAAGTAGGGAGGAAAAATGAAGAAAAACCAAAAGAAGAATAGAGGGCTCACACAGACCTCCGGAAGGTCAGACACTGAGAAAACAGACTTCGGAATACAAACAATGAAGAGCCCCCAGAATGACTGGTCACATGTCATGCAACAAACCCAGACATCAAGAGATTAATAGAGAGAATTTAAAAAATTGAGGAGAGACAAGAGGAAAATAGGAAGAACCTGATGACAGAAATAGCAGTAAAGAATACTGTGATGGAAATAAATAACAAACTAATAAGCATGGAAAGAAGAATTAGCCAAGCAGAAGAAAGAATCTCAGAGCTTGAAGACCAAAATACAGAACTAACCCAAACTGTCAAAAACATAGAAAAGAAGCTTTAAAACACAGACCATACTGTTTTCCACAGAGGCTGTACTAGTTTACACTCCCATCAACAGTGTAGAAGTATTCACTTTTCCTCACATGCTCTCCTGCATCTGTTGTTTTTGAGTTACTCATGATGGCCATCCTGACTGGAGTTAGGTGGTAGCTCAGTGAGGTTTTAATTTGCATTTCTTTGATGACTAGTGAAGCTGAGCATTTTTTCATGTATCTGTTCACTGCTTGTATGTCTTCTTTGGAGAAGGGTGCATTCATATCTTTTGCCTACTTCATAATGGGA
>NW_007220141.1:0-6386 GCF_000164805.1 Carlito syrichta | reverse complement strand
TCCGCTCAGACTGGAGTGCAGTGGCCGCTCCCAGCCACCATAGCCTCACCTGCTGGTCTCTGGTGATCCTTCTGCCTCAGCCTTCCGAGTAGCCAGAATTATAGGCGCGCACTACCATGCCTGGCTAATTTTTTGATTTATTGTAGAGATGAGGTCTCGCCTGCCCAGACGGGTCATAAACCCATGGGCTCAGGCAATCCACTCACCTCAGCCTCCCAAAGGTGTGGGATTACAGGCTGAGCCACCGAGTCCGGAAGTGGGTAAATATTAAATCTATAGGTTTCTTCATGTGAGGATGAAACATGAAGGTGTGTATTGGTATCACGAGGAGCAAAGTGTTCCCAATAAAACCAATCCCGAGCTGAGAAAGAATATTCCCAGAATAGTACCAGTTGAAATTATTGGTTTCATGGGCGTCTTCTAGTTTGCACTGAATCTTACATGCTTAAAAAGGAACATAGATGGCTTGTGAATTTTACAGAAATAAACAGAATATTTAAACTGTGTATGAGGTGTGATCACTCTTTTCTGCAGGAAGTGCAAATGCTCTACAAGAATGTTCAAGACATTGAGAATTACGTCTAGAGGCACATGGATTCTTGATGTCGATTCAGAAGAATACAAGTGTTAAGATAAAGCATAGCTTATTTACAAAAAACATGGCTGCAAATTATTTTCTGAGAATTTAAGCTTCCTGCATGTGGGCCTTGCTCTCCTGTCTTGCTGGGATCTCTGACAGCATCTCGTGCCACTGGTCTATGCAAGGATGAGTGGTCATAGGGAGAAAATCTGAGCCTTTCAGATGACCCCAAGAACTGAATCTGAGGCTATTCCATTTCAAGCACCATCAAGACTAACAATGGACCCCAGCCTTTCTCCAGTCAACTGCCACAAGACCACATTGGCAGGAGAGGGTCCAGCAATGATGGCACAAAACCAGGGTCATATTGCATCATTTCATTTGTGTGAAACACCCAGATAACATGCATCCATAGAGATAGAAGGCAGGCATTTTGCAGCCAGGGATTAGAGGAAAGATGCACTGAGAATGAGTGCTTGATGGGTACAGGGTTTCCTTTTGGGTGATTAAAAAGTTTTGGAGCTTGATAAAAGTGATGGCTGCACAACATTGCAAATATACTTAATGTCCCTGAATAGTGTGCTTTACAATGACAGTTTTTATGTTTAGTTTTTTCTAATGAAATGTGTTCATATGCCTAGTAATATAAATTGCTGTCATTCTATACACCAAAGTATAAGCAAGAATGACATTGCAAACAGTGTGAAGTTAGGTAATTCAAGCTTAAAGCCATTGCAAATTTAAACTTTCCTGAGTTTTGTAGGAATGTATTTAGGGAGCCTGAATGACATGGCATGCAGCAGCCTCTTTTGCCTTTTTTTATTCTTGTAAATTCTTAAGACCAAATAGCACCAGAAATACCACCCCCCCATACTCACTACTCCTTGCACAGAGTAATGATCATTCTTGGGATATAGCAAACTGTAACCTACCAAACCACAGTGTAGTGTTCACTTGTCTTGTATGGAAGATATAGTAATCCTGCTGGAACTTTTCTATCTTTTCGTATGTAAATGAAACCATAATTTATCCATTTTGGAACCTCAAGCTCATTCACTGAGAGTTTGCTTCTCTGGGTGTCTATCCTCAAACTGTGTACATGAATAAACTTGATCCTTAAGCTTATATTTTCTGAATCTCATTATTTAAATTTTATGTACTGGTAACCACGAAGAGATTGCATGGGACCTCCATTGATGCCTCTCATTTTACTGATGGCCAAAGCCTGGTACCAGCAGGAATGACTTTCATTCAGCCCCCTTGCTAGAGTCGGCTGGTATCTCCAATAAGGCCCCTATTGATCCAAGTCCTCCAGGATTCAGTTGAGGACTTATCTGAGCTACCTATATTCTTCACTCAATAGAGTGTAATAGATGCTCTAATGTAAAGTAAGTGTTTCATTTGTTGTTATCTTGGAATTCTACTAATCACAAATTTGTGATTATTTCTTTTTCTTGGATGTCATCGTTTTGTTTGGAATCACTCCCTAAACTTCTACAAAGTTTTTTCTCATTTAAAATTTGGTCAGGGAGAAAGCAATTTCTAAAAACAGGGGAGTGAATCTATGTGCCTGAAGATATCTAAATTATCTTAAAAATCTGTCCTGATTTCCAAGCTCAGTTCAATTGACAGATCTAAAATTTCTTCTTTCATAAATACCGTTTCAAAACGCCCCAGAGGTAAAATCCGAGGATACAGAACACCTGATTCTGACTGCTGGAAGGCACCAGAGGCAACCAAGTTTTGGAGGAAGGTTGGAACTTATTGCTTATGATGCTAAAGGGTCTCACAGGGAATCCCTTAGCATACAGGCAGTCTCTCTTCATCTGGTGGACACACAAAAACGTTAGTCACCAGGTGTCTACCTCACCCAAATTTTGGGGATCAGCAGGACACGAAGAGGAAAAATAAGACTGAAGAGTGACACTTGAGGAGACATGCCCATAAGCAGGATATCTGATCCAAAACCCTTCCCACAAGGCCTTTGATCATTCATGAAGAAAAAGCAAATTAGCGACAATTGTATGTCTAAAGCCAAATCTCTCTCCTTAAGGTGAGTCCAACCATGAGGAACACCAGCTAAAGTTACGTTGAATACTCACGGTCTCGTTTCATGCAAAATATTTAGAGAAAATGGTCTCCATACCTTCTGGAGACCACAAATTACAAAGCCAGAACTTAGGTACCTTTGAAATACCTAAACTGTGTTAACCTGTGTGCCCTATTAGAAAGTCGCTTCTAAAATTAAACAAAAAATGGCACTGACAGGCATCTAAAGAGGCTCTGATGAAGTTACTTATTCGCGAGAGGAAACAGAAGATCACCAAGTAATTGTTCAAGTTGAAAGGCGGCTGCTTCAGCTCCTCCTCCTCTTCCCTCGGGACTTCCCTCTCCAGCCTTCCCTTCCCCATGTCCTCCTCCTCCTCTCTTCTGCCCTTCTAGCTCCATCGTGGGGGCACCCTGTGTCTACCAAAGGAGAACCTTCCTAGGTTTATCAACCATCATCAAAATCAGAACATGAAGGCATAAGGAAATAATTGTAGGATCCATTGCATGGCCCTCTTGGATTTGTTTCGGTCCCTGGATTCTCTGATTTCTGTCAGTTGGTTCAGAAGGTAAAGCCAAGGATTGGACAGCAGAGGCGGACTGGAGGAATCCTTTAAAGGACTCCTATAAATGTTAAGAAGCAGATCGTGAACAGGCATGCAATATTGCCAAAGAAGTACCAAATGCTATCCCCTTCATTGTCCAAAGAACAGTTGATTCAAAGAAAATATAACAACATCAATAAAATCTGAATGAGCCTGTAATGTTATACTCTGAAAGATGTGAGGAACAACATTTAAACAATATGTAGGCCAATCTGAAGAAAGGTAAGCTAATCACAAAATGGTACTTTCCTTAACTGAAACTTTATAAATGGATTAGGTGAAGAACTGGTAATTATGGTTTAGTTGGGCTATTTCTCAGACTCCTGATTCAGTTAATTTTGCTGATCAAATGTCTTATATTTAAGTTAGGGAAGAAAAGAAATTTAAAATTAAACAGGAAGAAAAACCAATTATGCTATAGTTTTGTGACTAAAATAATTGCCTAAATTGTAATTCCCAAACAGCCTATCCTGGACATTTCACAAAGGACTGTAGAAAATCAAAATGGTAAGAACATCATCAACCCAAAGAAAAGGAATAAGGAGGCACCAAGGAAATAGAAAGAAAATTCTCAATTTTTTAAATTGATACCTTAGGAGGAATGAAAATTAACTTAAATGAAGAACAAACACAAGCACTTATTGACAGAGAGCCACATTTTTGATGATAAATCTCACCTGACTGGAGTAAAAAGAAATACAAATAGTGAGTGTAACAAACACTTCTGCATCAGGATAGCATACAAATCAAAACCTAGAGTTTTCAGTTAGGTCCCCTGGCAGAAACTCGTGTTTTCCTCCTTACTTCCTCAGCTCCCATCCTATGATAGCAAGAGAACTTTTAGAATTATGCAATAGTCACATCTCTTTCAAAGGGGAGAAATGTATTTAAAATTAGAAGCTTTGATAGAATTATGGGAAACAAAAATGTTTGTAATCTTACCCATTAAATTCACAAATTGCAACTTTTGCTTTTATGGAGGAAACTAAATTGTTAAACAAATACAAATGGTGTTAAAAATAGTACCTAGTCCATTGTGGTCCAAATCCTCCACTGATACTGGAAAAAGTATTCTTGCTGCCCCAATTAAAATTTGATAGACCCATCAAAACCTCTTCTGGGAGAACTTCCGGCAAGATGGCCATGGGGCAGCTTGGGCTGTGAGACCCTCCGCCAAAGAAAACTCACATGGAGACTCCAGCTCTCTCCTGCGGGAGGCAGCTCCCATCTTTGGCGACCTGCTCTTCACATGGAGCTCAGCCTACCCCACTGCTCAGACATCATGGCAGTTGGGCCCCTCCACAGTCCTGAAGGCCAGGCTGCGGCCATTGCCCACCCATGCCCGAGGTGACCCATGACTTCCGAACGTGAAGCCTGCGAGCACAATTTACTGAGAATGCCACTGCCACTGCCATTGCCACTGCCAGTCATGCCATGCCCCTCGCCCGGAGCCAGGCTCGTGGAGCTCCTTCCGTGTACCAGGAGGTGGCTGCCGCCACCACCACTACCCTTGCCAACTCCCTCCCGTCCTGGGCACCCTCCGACTTCCACCCTGCCTAAAGATAGATGGGAGCGGTGAGACAGCACCACCTGCTGGGGATCCAAGGTAACAACATCAAAATGGAAAAGACAGAAACTCTTCCCCCTTGATAAATAGACAAGGCTAGATCTGAGTGACAAGCTGGGGAGGGAGCCCAGATCTGAACTGCCCTTCACAGAAGGCCAGGGGAAACACACCCTCACTGTGAATAAATCTACCAGTCTGCAAAGACAGTTAGAAATCAGAGCTGAAAGGACATTGGACTTAAAGGAAAAGTCTCAGAGTGTGCTTGGTTGGTTCTGCTAGTTTACAGACATTAATCTATTCCTTTTCTTTTATTCTCTTTTTTTTGTTTAATTTTTCATTTTATTTTTCTGTGAACCTCATCTTTGTATAGAGGAATAGCACACCAATAAGGAGGTTGGTTAGCTTGTACGTTAGCATCATTGTATGTTTTAGTTTTGTCGTATGGTTATTGGTTAGTTTTTAGTTGTGGTTATTGTTTTTCTTTTAATTTGTTTCTGTCTTTGTGTCTCTTTTCATTTTTTAGTCGGTACTCTCATCTGTTTTCCCTCTTACTTCTGTCTGTCTCCACCCCTCCCCCCACTGCCTGCTCCATTCTCTTCCCTCTGTTAACCTCATTTTATTTTCAGGGAGTAAATCTACAACCCTACTGCACGGACACATTCCAAGGCAGTGAGAAGTGGGTTTCAGATTATCCATACACCTGTTGGCAGATACTGAGATCTGCAGATAGATTTTGAATCACAGCTCCCTCTTTAATTAAATGTCAAAACTGCAAAAAGACCACCTCCACGTACAGTCCAACTCCAGATTTGAACACAGCAAGAGGATATACATAAGGAAGAATAGGAGATTGAACAAACAGAAGTAAAAGCAACCCCTCCACCCCTGAATAACAGGATTTTAAAAGATGGGGAAGTGGAGGGAAGGAAAAAGTAGGGAGGAAAAATGAAGAAAAACCAAAAGAAGAATAGAGGGCTCACACAGACCTCCGGAAGGTCAGACACTGAGAAAACAGACTTCGGAATACAAACAATGAAGAGCCCCCAGAATGACTGGTCACATGTCATGCAACAAACCCAGACATCAAGAGATTAATAGAGAGAATTTAAAAAATTGAGGAGAGACAAGAGGAAAATAGGAAGAACCTGATGACAGAAATAGCAGTAAAGAATACTGTGATGGAAATAAATAACAAACTAATAAGCATGGAAAGAAGAATTAGCCAAGCAGAAGAAAGAATCTCAGAGCTTGAAGACCAAAATACAGAACTAACCCAAACTGTCAAAAACATAGAAAAGAAGCTTTAAAACACAGACCATACTGTTTTCCACAGAGGCTGTACTAGTTTACACTCCCATCAACAGTGTAGAAGTATTCACTTTTCCTCACATGCTCTCCTGCATCTGTTGTTTTTGAGTTACTCATGATGGCCATCCTGACTGGAGTTAGGTGGTAGCTCAGTGAGGTTTTAATTTGCATTTCTTTGATGACTAGTGAAGCTGAGCATTTTTTCATGTATCTGTTCACTGCTTGTATGTCTTCTTTGGAGAAGGGTGCATTCATATCTTTTGCCTACTTCATAATGGGA
>NW_007220140.1:0-4662 GCF_000164805.1 Carlito syrichta | reverse complement strand
TGCCTGGTCAGGAGAGACCACATCTTTACAATTAAATAAAAAAATTAGCTGGGTGTGGTAGCGTGCGCCTGTAATTCCAGCTACTCAGAAGACTGAGGTGGAAGGATCCCTGGAGCCCAGCAGGTCGAGGGTTGCAGTGGCCTGGAGCGGTCACTGCACTCCAGTCTGAGGGACAGAGTGAGACTCCAACTCAATAAAAAAAAAGAAAGAAAAATAATTCGTTGGATGCAGAATAAAAATCAAGGTAGACTCAGGAATGGGTTAGTTTTACTGTTCAAAAATAAGACTACTTGCATCTCAGAAAATCCAAAGCCTCCAAACTTAGAAGAAAATAGACGGGACATAGAACAAATAAACCTAATACCTACAATGCTTTTGGCAAGATTTTAGCCCTCATCAACCTCCTGAAGCTTGTTTCTCCATAATTTTGAATATTTTGCCCAAATATGACTATAGTTAATGCCATTTTGAGGGAATATTATTTACCTACGTGATATACTAGGCATTAACATCGTACATAAACATATTGAGAGTAAACATGTTGATCCGTAAGATGGGGATCCCTGCATGGGTCTGGAATGCTAAAGAATGATTCATGGAAACGTTATTTAGATGTCTCCTGCTTTGTGGGTTAAAGAGAGGTCTTGAGCATTTCAGCAAATCTGAATTATATTTGAAAGTTAATGTTCTTGTATTTCTGTCTGCATTTTTTATCTCGTCCCTACCTACTTCTATAAATGATATAAGGTCATTTCTTCAGTGAGAAAAAGGAATGGATCAGAAAGGTAGGCAGGAGGAGCAAAAGAGGCAAAAAAAAAAATAGTAGGAGATGATGGCGTCAGAGCTGACAATTGGTCAAACATGGTCCCAAGACTAGACTGAATACAACCAAGAAATCACAGTAGGAGTAGAGGTAGATAGAGAGATGTCAGTGGGAGAGAAAGTTCAGGAAAAAGGACTTGCTAATTGAAATTGTAAGCTGAGAAATACACAGAAGATTCAAGACTGGGAGAGGCTTCTACGGAAGGTGGGATACATAGTTATGAGTATCAGTAATGCCATCTTCAACTGTGCTACTCAGAGTTGATGCTTGACTAACAGCCTCTGCTGTGGATTGAAACACAATCCAGAAAGATACAAATATATACCCACTTGTGTGGAATTCTGAGGAAGACAGAAACACAGATTTGTTTTATGATTCTTCTGTTATTGTTTGCTTAGAGAATAGAACTTTCTTCAAAATGTATGGGCCATGGCCTCATGTGAGGAGACTCGGACTTCCTGTGTTTGTGCTGATAGGAGGCAGGAGGAATAGGGCCAGCCCAACTGTGTATAATTTGAAAAAAATCTCCCCAGGTTAACTGGAGGGGTAGGTATGTAAGAAGGTAGGTAGGTAGGTAGTAAGCAGTATGTATGTAGGTGGGTAGGTAGGTAGGAATTATATTGGTAGGTAGGTAGGTAGTAGTTATGTTGGTAGGTGGTAGATATGTTGGTAGGTGGTAGATGGGTGGTAAGCAGTATGTAGGTATATAGGTAGGTAGAGGTGGGTTGGTAGAAAGTAGGTTTGCAAGTAGGTAAGCAGTTAGCAAATATATTAGTAGGTGGTAGATAGGCTGGTAAGTAGGCTGGCAGGTGGTGGGAAAGTAGTAGGTAGGTAAGTGGGCAGGTGGTTGGTAGGTGGTATGTAGGTCGGTAGGGAGTAAGTAGGTGGTGAGTAGGTTGGTGGTAGGTGGTATGTAGGTATGTAGGTAGGTAGGTAGGTAGATAGAATAGGTTGGTAAATGGGTAGTAAGTGTGTTAGTAGGTGGTAGGTAGGTTGGCAAGGAGATTGGTAGGTGGTAAGAAGGTAGTAGGAGCTGGGCTCAGTGGCTCAGCCTGTAATTCCATGCTTAGGGGGCTGAGGTAAGTGGATTGCCTGAGCCGGTAGGTTCGAGACCCGCGGGTTCGAGACTTGCAACTTGGCGAGACCTCATCTCTACAATAAGTCGAAAAATCAGCCGGGCGTGGTAGTGTCCACCTGTAGTTCCAGCTACTTGGAGGGCTGAGGCGGGAGGATGGCCGGAGCCCAGCAGGTTGAGGCTGTGGTGGCTGGGAGCAGCCACTGTCCAGTCTGGGTGACAGAGTGAGATTCCAACTCAAAAAAAGAAGGCAGTAGGTAGGTAGGTGGGCCGGTAGTTGGTAGGTGGTATGTAGGTCAGTAGGTAGGTAGAGGGTAGGTTGGTACGTAGGTAGGTAGAAGGTAGCTGGGTAGGTGATAGGTAGAAGATAGAGGGTAAATAGGCCAACAGGTAGGTGGGAGATAGGTAGGTATGTAAGTAGGTGGGAGGTGGTCTGTGAGTAGATAGACAAAGATAGAGTTATACACATACAGTTAAAATTTGCTGCTGTTGAATTTAGAAAAAACAAAGAATAAGTGGGGTTTTCATAGATTTAAGAGCAATCTTTACCTTAACTGCAGAACATGCATAGCTGGTGACTTTCCCTGGTTATTACTAGAATATCAGATCATTTTCTCTTTTCACGGGTGTTGGTAACAAGGCCATGGGAGATGACTACTGGAGAAATTTCTATTGGGGAAAATGCGTGTCATCTAAGACTATGTCCTGGGAGAAATTTATCATCACATCTTCTTTTTATAATTTCAACTGTACAGTGTTCATTTTCCCAGGAGTACTAAGGACACAATATGGTTGTAAAGCCAACATGACTGTCACTGTCCCGGGCTGCTCAGAGCACCCTGACCTGAGCTGGGGAGCCTGGGGCACATTGGAGTAAGTGAGTGTGAAGAGGATCTGGGGCGGGTGGAGGGCAGCTGGATCCTCGGCCCTGCCCTGATCCTGTGTGGAGGTCATGGTCATAGCTCAGACCTTCTCAGACCTTTCAGTTCACGGGAGAGTATTGAACAAGGTAGTCAATTAGGTCCCCTGAGACTCGTCATCTTATTACCCCGTGATAAGATGCCAATGACACTGGAGCACAGGGCCTGTTTGGGAATTGGCCGGTTTTCAGTGACATATCATTTTTCATTGTCATCGTCATTGTCATCATCATTTCATTTTCCACTCTCTATTGAATTGATAGGTCAATGTTATGAGTCTTGTATAGCTACCTATCTACCTACCTACCTATCTAATTAACCTGGGAGGTTTTTAAAATCATGCATGGCCAGTCTGGTCCTGTCCCCCTGCCTTCTCCCAGCACACACACAGGGAGTCAGAATCTCCTCACATGAGGACTTGTCGTACACACCTTGAGGGCAGTCCTATCCTCCAGGTGACCAGAACAGCAGGAGACTCACAAAACAAACCCGTGTTTCTGTCTTCCTCAGAATTCCTTAAAAGCATGTGATGTGCTCAGTGCATGACACATGTGAGTGAAGAGAAAGAAGGAGAAAAAGGAGAGCTGAAGGGGTAATCCATAACTGTGAGGTTCCTGCTTTGTCTTGCTTTACTTCTGCTTCATGTGATACGACCTTGTGGTACTGAGAATGGGGATTGGTGGCCTGAAGGTCGTCCTACACCTGCCTTGATTGTGTCATAGAAGCAACACAGTTCTTGTTGACAGCCTCTTCCCTTCGTGTCTCACTAGGTTTGAAAAGAAGGAGGATGACATGGGTCGAAAGGCTGAGCAGAAAGGTGCTATGCAGCATGGTGGCCCATGGGAGGAGAAGATGAGGAAGGAGCACGGAAGATGAGCTGTACATGGCCCTTCTCTCATTTCTGTTCATGCTCTGTGTTTCACGTGGGTATTGCAGCCGTCTGAGTCTGCTGGAAAAATTTTATTTTAGGAAGTATAGAAGTCTGAGTGGGCATGGCGGCGCATGCCTGGAATCCCAGTACTTTAGGAGGTTGAGGTGGGAGAATCGCCTGAGCCCAAGAGTTGGAAACCAACTTGGGCAACAGAGGGAAGACCCCATCTCTGCAAAAAAATTTAAAAATTATCCAGGTGTGGTGGCATGCACCTGTAGCTACTCGGGAGACTGAGGTGGGAGGATTGCTTGAGCTCAGGCATACTACTGTACTCTGGTCTGGGTGACAGAGCTATACCCTATCACTTAAAAAAAAAGAGGAGGAGGAGGGGGAGAAAGAGGAAGAGGAGGAGAAGCTTATAGGTTAACTGTTATACAAGGAACCTCCCTTTCTGTGGAATTTTTATTACATTTTGAGAAGAAATTAATTTCATGTTTTTATTATATCAGTACTTATAATTCCATAATATGCCACCCCCAGTTTTGACTATAACAGTGTGTTTTTCTCTATGTTTTAAATGGTGAACTTTTTTTAAATAGAAAGTTCATTTTGATATTGATGTTTGAAACTATCAAATTCTCACAGTCTGTTGCTAATTTTGGTCAAGCTGTTGTATGCCTTCTTAATTTTATTCTGCTCAGTTCATTTGGGTACAGTAATTTGAGAAGTACATGTCCTTCATTTTTAAAAAGCCTCTGTCTTTTACTAGGCAATCAGCAAGCAGAGAAGTGTGTTGCCCATCTATTAAAGGGCCGACTCCATTTGCTGAAATAATGACAGTTTGCAAGGGCTGAATTCTCCTGTTTGAGGAGTCTAATGTTCCATTTGGACAGAGGTCCTTCACATATCCTTTGATGTTAACTCTGGCACTTATCCCAAGTGAATGTGTAATATAACTGAATATTCATATTTC
>NW_007220139.1:0-711 GCF_000164805.1 Carlito syrichta | reverse complement strand
GAGCGGCCACTGCACTCCCAGTCTGAGGGACAGAGTGAGACTCTAACTCAATAAAAAAAAAAGAAAGAAAAATAATTCGTTGGATGCAGAATAAAAATCAAGGTAGACTCAGGAATGGGTTAGTTTTACTGTTCAAAAATAAGACTACTTGCATCTCAGAAAATCCAAAGCCTCCAAACTTAGAAGAAAATAGACGGGACATAGAACAAATAAACCTAATACCTACAATGTTTTTGGCAAGATTTTAGCCCTCATCAACCTCCTGAAGCTTGTTTCTCCATAATTTTGAATATTTTGCCCAAATATGACTATAGTTAATGCCATTTTGAGGGAATATTATTTACCTACGTGATATACTAGGCATTAACATCGTACATAAACATATTGAGAGTAAACATGTTGATCCGTAAGATGGGGATCCCTGCATGGGTCTGGAATGCTAAAGAATGATTCATGGAAACGTTATTTAGATGTCTCCTGCTTTGTGGGTTAAAGAGAGGTCTTGAGCATTTCAGCAAATCTGAATTATATTTGAAAGTTAATGTTCTTGTATTTCTGTCTGCATTTTTTATCTCGTCCCTACCTACTTCTATAAATGATATAAGGTCATTTCTTCAGTGAGAAAAAGGAATGGATTCAGAAAGGTAGGCAGGAGGAGCAAAAGAGGCAAAAAAAAAAAAAATAGTAGGAGATGATGGCGTCAGAGCTGAC
>NW_007220138.1:0-697 GCF_000164805.1 Carlito syrichta | reverse complement strand
CCAGTCTGAGGGACAGAGTGAGACTCTAACTCAATAAAAAAAAAGAAAGAAAAATAATTCGTTGGATGCAGAATAAAAATCAAGGTAGACTCAGGAATGGGTTAGTTTTACTGTTCAAAAATAAGACTACTTGCATCTCAGAAAATCCAAAGCCTCCAAACTTAGAAGAAAATAGACGGGACATAGAACAAATAAACCTAATACCTACAATGCTTTTGGCAAGATTTTAGCCCTCATCAACCTCCTGAAGCTTGTTTCTCCATAATTTTGAATATTTTGCCCAAATATGACTATAGTTAATGCCATTTTGAGGGAATATTATTTACCTACGTGATATACTAGGCATTAACATCGTACATAAACATATTGAGAGTAAACATGTTGATCCGTAAGATGGGGATCCCTGCATGGGTCTGGAATGCTAAAGAATGATTCATGGAAACGTTATTTAGATGTCTCCTGCTTTGTGGGTTAAAGAGAGGTCTTGAGCATTTCAGCAAATCTGAATTATATTTGAAAGTTAATGTTCTTGTATTTCTGTCTGCATTTTTTATCTCGTCCCTACCTACTTCTATAAATGATATAAGGTCATTTCTTCAGTGAGAAAAAGGAATGGATTCAGAAAGGTAGGCAGGAGGAGCAAAAGAGGCAAAAAAAAAAAATAGTAGGAGATGATGGCGTCAGAGCTGACAATTGG
>NW_007220137.1:0-4227 GCF_000164805.1 Carlito syrichta | reverse complement strand
CCTCTCTATAGGATTATTTGCATTAACCAGTAAACATACTTTGTTCTATTGGATTTCTTAAAAGAATGTCTCTCTTAACTTCTTAATGACTACCCAACTGCCCTGTTATTCTTCTGCTATATATAACTCGATGTTCCGAAGCTGTTACTTATTTAAACTGTCTTTTTTTCCCCCTTCTATGTGTTTTGTTGTTCATACTATGCAAGTTTTAATATATACATTTGGTCTTTTAATTATTTTAATCTATTTCAGTAGCTTTATGGGCATACAAATAGTGTTTGATTACATAGATGCACTACATAGTGGCAAAGAGGTATGGGTTTGAAGTCTTTAATTACTCTTTAGACTAAAGTGCTTTTCAACCTCTGTCTTCCACTGTCATTTACTTTTGTCACGAACCTTCATGTTGTCAAATTCAAAAGACAGTCTTTGGTCCTCATCATACTCAAAGTTTCAATAGCATTCTCTATTTCCTACTTCCCCTTTAAAGCACTTTTTTCTTTTGCTTCAGGCATCATTTTAGATATCCTGCTATTCCTCTGGTCCCTCGGATTTGACAGTTCATTGTATTCCATTAGTTCTTCAAACAGTATAGAGCTTTAGGACTATGTCACAAGTGATCCTGTCTCTCTACATATTTTAAATGATGTAATAATCTACCCAACTTCTTTTAATAGTTTTTATAATATCTACATGCTGATGGTTCTTCAATTATTTCAACTATTAACACATCCATCAAGACACTTCTAAATTTTCTGAAATTTACTATTTCATAGCTGAACTCTCATTTTTTTCTTTTCAAACCTCTGTATTTTCACGTGATGTCAAATATTATAATGTATCCTCTTCTCATGTTGTTCAAGTACAGAAAATTGGAAATCATTCTTTATTCTTTCAGTTTTCTTGCTTTCCACATCAAATTTTCATTGGATATAGAAGGTTTTATCAGCAAAGATATCTTGTATCTGTCTAGTTCCCTACCATCACTATGGTCCAAGTCTCCACCATCTTTCATCCAGACTCCTGTGATAGCCTTCTAACTAAAATTTATATTTTCTTCAATCCATTTACCTCTGACAGAATGTGTGGGCCACATAAAATATAAATTGTGTCAGGTAACTTACAACTCTTCACAACTTTCCATCATTGGTAGGCGTCCTATGTGAGTAAAGCTGCCTGTGGGTAAACAGGGTGAAATGTCAGAGACAGCCAGCCCAGCCTAGAGGCAGAAGCTGTTAATTGGTCCCAGCAGATGTTTCCCTAAAAGTATGTACATTTAAGTCACCAAATATAACAAAACAATACAAAAATCGGTGTGTTGCCAGGCTCGGTGGCTCAGCCTGTAATCCCACGCTTTGGGAGGCCGAGGTGAGAGGATTGCCTGAGCCCGCGGGTTCGAAACTCACCCGGGCAACTTGGCGAGACCTCATCTCTACAATAAATTTAAAAAAATAGCCGGGTGTGGTAGCATGCGCCTGTGTTCCAGCTACTTGGAAGGCTGAGGCGGAAGGATCGCTGGAGCCCAGCAGGTTGAGGTTGCGGTGGCCGGGAGCATCGATGGCACTCCAGTCTGGGCGACCAAGTGAGACACCAACTCAAAAAAAAAAACAACAACCCAAAAATCTGTGTGTTTGTGGGTGTGTGTGTGCGTGCACACAAGCTCATGTGTGTGTATGTGTGAAATCTTCTAAGTTTTAAATGTTGGCTTTCATTTAAAAAAAACACTGTGTGCTTAAAACAAAACATATCTTCAGTCTAGATTAGGCTGAATGGTTGCCAATTTATTTTTTCTGCAGAGAAGATCTAGTTTTTCCTTATTTTCTCAATTTCATTCTGTGTTTGTTTGTTTGCTTTTTCTGTTGACACTGTATAGCTGAGTTTCACTGATACTGATTTTCCTGGACTACTCATCAAGTTCTTCCTTAATGTGAGGTTGTTCCTTTCCTTCAGGTTGAACACATAATTATTCCAATTTCCATGGGAGTGGGACCATCTTTAATTGGGTGGGATAAGACATCTTTATTCTATCTCATTGAATCTTATTTTTATTTTCTTTTTGACTTCACAGTGTTTTTTATATCTGTGATTACACCTGCATGACTTGGAATCTACTGCACTTGAAGGTAATGTAACTCACTACATTACTATTACCTTTTATTATATTTAAGTAGTTTTCCCAATAAATCATCAAAATAATTTTAAAATAGTAGGACCAAGTAAATATTGACATTAGAATAATTATTCTAAGCCGAGCTGGGTGGCTCAGCCTGTAATCCTGCGCCTTTGGGAGGCTGAGGTGAGTGGATTGCCTGAGCCCGCAGATTCGAGACCCGCCTGGGCAACTTGGCAAGACCTCATCTCTACAATAAATAAAAAATTAGCCGGGTGTGGTAGTGCATGCTTGTAGTTCCAGCTACTTGGAAGGCTGAGGCGGAAGGATCACCTTAGCCCAGCTAGTCGAGGCTGTGGTGGCCCGGAGTGGCCACTGCACTCCAGTCTGGGTGACAGAGTGAGATTCCAACTCAAAAAAAAAAATTTATTCTATATGCCATATTATAATAGTAAATAGTATTAATAGTATAATTATCTTGTGACAAGTTCTATTATACTACCATTCATAAATTATCTCATGTGATTTTCTTCTCAACCCAATAAGATAAACATTGTTATCCCTAATTTTAGATCCGAGGAAACCAACTCTTGCAGAAGATAAGATAATTTATGTCAGGGGTGTAATATAAATGAAATTTGTTTGACTTCAAGGAATTATTTAACATAGTCATTGAACAGTGTCAGGTTTTGTAGTTCAAAAGTCATGAGCTCAAATCCCTGTTCCATTAAATTATTAGCCGTATAAATAGAGCTTCAGTTTCCTCATTTAAAACATGGAGATAAGCCGGGCTCGGTGGCTCAGCCTGTAATCCCGCGCCTTTGGGAGGCTGAGGTGAGTGAATTGCCTGAGCCCGCGGGTTCGAGACCCGCCTGGGTAGCGAGACCTCATCTCTACAATAAATCAAAAAAATCAGCTGGGCGTGGTGGTGCATGCCTGTAATTCCGGCTACTCGGAAGGCTGAGGCGGAAGGATCGCCGGAGCCCAGCAGGCCGAGGCTGCGGTGGCCGGGAGCGGCCACTGCACTCCAGTCTGGGCGACAGAGTGAGACTCCAACTCAAAAAAAAAAAAAAAAACAAAAAAAAAACATGGAGATAAAATCGTAAGTACTTATAAGGTTTTATAAGATATAAAGAAGACATGTAAAAAGAATTATTTAGTAAATTATTTATCAGTTTGTAGTTATAAAATGTAATTAATAAACATTAAAGCTGAAAGAGTTTGTTAATTTTTCAGAAAGTAATATAGTTTCTTAGAATCAAAATTTGACCAGAAATTAGGTCTTTTGAATTTCTAGTTGGTATGCTTCTTCAAATATTATTATCTGTATTAAATTTGGGGTATTCATTATATTGGAAGAAAGTATAGTGATTTCTGAAAGAACTAGAAATTGACCTTCCATATAACCCAGCAATTCCCCTATTGGGAGTATGCTCGGAGGAACTCAAATCATTCTGCAAAAAAGATACCTGCACACACATGTTTGTTGCCACTCTATTCACAATAGCAAAAACATGGAATCAACCATGTTGCCCATCAAAGCTGGACTGGATTTTAAAAATGTGGTAAATATACACAATATTATACAGCCATGAAGAAGGACGAACATATGGACTTTGCAGTAACTTGGACGGATTTAGAGATGGTCATCCTCAGTGATCTATCACAGAAACAAAGAACAGAGTACCATATGTTCTCACTCATAAGTGGACCTTGAACAATTATAATACTATAAGAAAGGGATTAGTAGTAGTCGGAGACTGTCAGGGGTGGGACTGGCAGTTGAGAGAAACTGGTAGGGGAGGGAAGGGCACACCTCATCAAAAAGGGTACTTGTATAATCAACGTTTGTAAACTAACTCTGAATTTTACGTCACATCTTTATATGTAAATAAATAAATAAAATTTGAATGCTCTCAAATAAAGTCCTGTAAATAATTTAGAAGTTTATGGTTATATTCATATTGAAATAATGTTATTGTTTTCCACTCCAACTAAAGCAAAATATAACTTTAATTCATCCTGAAAGATCCATAGGTAAACAATTTCCATAGATCTATACTCTGTGAACAAATTTTACTATTCATAGGATATTATTTAGAGTATCATTTGTGCTT
>NW_007220136.1:0-728 GCF_000164805.1 Carlito syrichta | reverse complement strand
AGTAGTAGTCGGAGACTGTCAGGGGTGGGACTGGCAGTTGAGAGAAACTGGTAGGGGAGGGAAGGGCACACCTCATCAAAAAGGGTACTTGTATAATCAACGTTTGTAAACTAACTCTGAATTTTACGTCACATCTTTATATGTAAATAAATAAATAAAATTTGAATGCTCTCAAATAAAGTCCTGTAAATAATTTAGAAGTTTATGGTTATATTCATATTGAAATAATGTTATTGTTTTCCACTCCAACTAAAGCAAAATATAACTTTAATTCATCCTGAAAGATCCATAGGTAAACAATTTCCATAGATCTATACTCTGTGAACAAATTTTACTATTCATAAGGATATTATTTAGAGTATCATTTGTGCTTTACACAAAAAATATAAAGAAGTAAAAACTCATAATGTGTGGTATGCATAACTATAAACATTATCATAAATAATTGAAAATAAAATATCAAAAGTTCTATCTAACTACATTTTGTACCCATTATCTAACCACTCATTACCCTTTACCACTTCAGTTATTTTCTTCTAGAAAAGGAACAGCATAAACAAGAAAGCAAGTGATATATTTAACTTCCTCAGCTATAACTTTATAATTTCTTTACATATTGCTTTATATCAAGTATATAGGGAAATATAATACCCTTCAATATTAAGCAATTAGGGTTTGTTCATACAATAAATTTGAAAAAAGCAAAACTGCCTTTTGTCAGATAGTTT
>NW_007220135.1:0-6325 GCF_000164805.1 Carlito syrichta | reverse complement strand
GTGTAGCATTCCATCGTGTATATGTACCACATTTTTTAATCCAGTTCTCTTTTGATGGACAGCATGGTTGCTTCCAGGTTCTTGCTATTGTGAACAATGCTACAATAAACATACGTGTGCAGGTATCTTTTTGATAGAGTGATTTGAGTTCTTCAGGGTATATTCCCAGTAGGGTGATTGTGGGGTCATGCGGGAGGTCAATATTTAGAGCTTTTAGGAATTGCCATACCGTTTTCCACAGAGGTTGCACTAGTTTGCACTCCCACCAACAGTGTAGAAGTGTTCCCTTTTTGCCACACCCTCTCCAGCAACTGTTATTTTTTGAATTATTGATAATTGCCATTCTGACTGGAGTTAGGTGGTATCTCAGCATTGTTTTGATTTGCATCTCCCTGATGATTAGTGAGGTTGAACATTTCTTCATGTTTCTATTGGCTGCTTGGATGTCTTCCTTTGTGAAGTGTCTGTTCTTATCTTTTGCCCACTTTATAATGGGATTGTTTGTTTTTTTCTTTTCAGCACATTTGAGTTCCTTGTAGATCCAAGATGTTAAGCCTTTGTCAGACCTGGAGTGGGCAAATACTTTTTTCCATTCTGTAGGCTGTCTCCCTGCTCTCTTGATGGTTTCTTTGACTTTTCAGAAGCTTGTCAGTTTAATGAGGTCCCACTTGTCTATCTTCTCTCTTATGGCCTGTGGGTTTCAGTTTTGTTCAGAATTAGATGCCAGTTCCAAATTCCATGAGGTATGTCCTTCATTTTCTAAGGTTCTTATGGTTTGAGGTTTTATATTTAGGTCTCTGATCCATTTAGAGTTAATTTTTGTGTATGGGGATAGATAGGGCATTCTACAGATTTAATGCAATGCTCATCAAACTACCAGCAACATTCTTCTCAGACTTAGAAAAACAACACAGGAATTCATAAAGAAACACAAACAACCAAGAATAGCCAGAACAATTCTCAGGGAAAAAAAAAAAAAAGCAGGTGGTAACACATGACCAGACTTCAAACTTCACTACAAAGCTACAATAATCAAAACAACTTGGTATTTGTACAGGAACAGTCATATAGACCATTGGAATAGAATTGAGATTCCAGAAGCAAATTCAATTTCTCAACCAACTCACCTTCAACAGAGTCACCACCACCTACCACTGGGGAGAGGAGAACCTATTCAGTAAATGGTGCTTGGAAACCTGGTTGACCACATGCAGAAGATTGAAACAGGACCCCTATATATACACTACATATATTTTAAACAGGAGAAAATAGAGGTTCTGGTAAGATGGCGATGGCATAGGTGGAATTGTGAGATTCTCTGCATGTGAGTTCCCAAAAAGACTCTTACTTTCCTTCCCCCAACTCCTGCCCACCGCCAGCCACACCGGTCTGAGACCTGGGGAGCCTCGATCCCAAACAGGGCCAGATTTTGCAACCCCTTGCTGCTGCTGCACTATATGTGACCCCTGCCCATGGCACGGGAATCTCGGTTCCCCCCTGACAACATCGTCTCACCCAGTGCCAAGCCACCAGTCACCCAGGGAGGCTCTAAGCATATGCCCCTCAGATATACCAGCTCCATTTCTGGCTGAAGCACCCTGTGAGGGGCCCAAAACCACTCTCACTGCTCATCACCTGCCCTTTGGAGCTCTGGGCCCACCCTTACTGAGGAACCCAGCATATGACCCCATGCTTGTATAAGGGAACAGCATATCTTAAGGAAGTGCTGATTGGCCTCTTTCAACTCCAGAGGAGGGAACTCCCAGCTTTCTCCTCCACACCAGCCTGCTGGTGGCACACTGGATCCAGGTCCTAGCTGTGCAGCTGATCCCAGGTGCCTCTCATGCCACCACAGCCCATTATAGTGGATTTCCCAGGGACCCAGATGATCAGAGAGAAAGGATCCATGAAAGAGGAGCTGCTCACCTTGGCCATTTTCCAGGAGATATTTGCATTGCCCCACCCACCTATGAGCAGCCTATACCTCGGTTCCTAAGGTAACATCGCTAAACAGGAGACAAATCCCCTCCCCTTCGCTGAATCAGACGCAGGCAACTCAGCATCACAGACCTCTCAGGCAGCAGGCTAAAATAACAAATCCAAGCTGTGAATTAATCTAGCTGCCAGCAATGAAAGCAAGGGGGAAGGCTGGAGATTAGTGTAGAAGAGACTTTAGAAACTCAGGAAAGATTCCAGAGCTAGTCTGATTTCTTATTTTGACTTTTGATTTTATCATTTTGACTGTTTGTTTTGCTCACTTTTGTTTGCTTTTTGACTTAGACTATCTGTTTGTGCTGGGGAAAACGCATCAAAAGGCATGATTTTATTGGACTGTCTTTGTGTGGTGGCTGGTATGCTTTAGGGAATTTTGCTTGTGTGTCATTTTCACTTCTCTCTGGCCTTGTGTCTCTTTTTCACCTGTTAGTTGATATGTATGTCTGTTATCCTTCTTACTATTCTCTTTTTGTAATTTGCTACGGATCCCCTCTTCCTCCATTCTTTTCCTCTTTCATACCTCCTTTTTTTCCAGATACCAAACCTACATCCCGCTGCACAGACAGATTGTAAGGCAGTGGGAAATAGGTTCCAGTGTGCCCATACACCTGTTGGTGGATGCTGGTATCAGCAGATAGATTCTGAATCACAGCTTCCCCCTGAACTAAACCTCAAAACTGCAAAAAGTACAGCCCCCAACCCACAATCCAGCCTCAAAAGTGAACAAAGCCAGGGGATCTTCATTAGGAAGAACAGGAGATTGCATAAGCGAAGCAAAAGCAACCCCACCTTCCCAGAAAAACAGAATTAAATAAGCAGAGGGCAAGTGGTAGAGAGAGAAAAATCTACAGAAATGAAGAAAAAACAAAAGAAGTATATGGGTCTCTCCCAGACCACTGGGAGTGCAGACATTGAGAAAACTGACTTTGGAATGCAAACAATGAAGAGCCCCCAGAATGATTAGTCTCAAACTACAAACCTAGATATCAAGACACTAATGGAGAGATTTAAAAGAATTGAGGAGAGACAGGAAGAAACTAGGAAGGAGTTGATAACTGAGATAACAGAATAAAGAATACTGTGAATGAAATAAATAACAAACTGATGAGCATGGAAAGCAGAATTAACCAAGCAGGAGAAAGAATCTCAGAGCTTGAGGACCAAAATATCGAAGTAACCCAAACTGTTAAAAACACAGAAAATAAGCTTAAAAAGACAGGACAAAACCTTCTGAAGATGAACAGTTACTTCAAGAGAAAGAACCTAACAGTAATTGGCCTTCCTGAAACAGAAAGAGAAACAGAAACCACCTTGGAACAAACATTCCATGAGATTATTGAAGAAAACTTCCCTCATCTTATCAGTGACACAAAAATTCACAGACAAGAGAATCCATGCAAGACAACAAATGAGAAGACCAACTCCCAGACACATAATAATTCACCTAAAAAAGTAGGTATAAAAGATAAAATCCTAAAGGCAGCAAGAGAAAAGGCCAGATCACCTACCATGGAAGACCAATTAGAATACCACAGGTTTACCTACAGAAACCCTGTAGGCTAGGAGAACTTGGAGCCTTATCTTCAAAGTCCTAAAAGATAAACAATTTCAACCAAGAATAATCTACCCAGCCAAGCTAAGCTTCATTAGCTAGGGAGAATTAAAATATTACCCAGATATCCAATCCCTAAGATCTTACACTACCACAGACCACCTCTACATGAAACACTTAAGAAAGTGCTAAACACAGAAGAAAAGGAAAAAAGAACAACATTCTTCACAAGAGTACAGAAAAAAGAATAAAAGACACATGAACCAACCCCAAAACCAAAAGAAAGACAACAAACTAAGAGGAACAACAACAACAACTCTATAAGAACTCTATGATAGGGACCAACACTCACATTTCAATAATTAGCCTGAATGTGAATGGACTAAATGCACCACTGAAAACACATAGAATGGCAAAATGGATAAAATATCACCAGGCAACAATATACTGCCTTCAAGAGACCCATCTTACTGGAAGGGACACGCACAGACTCCAAGTAAGAGGGTTGGAAACAAATTTTCAGGTGAATGGAACACAAAAGAAAGGTGGAGTTGTGATCCTAATTTCAGACAAAATACTGTTAAAGCTATCAAAAATTTAAAAAGATACAGAAGGCCACTACATAATGATAAAAGATTCACTCCATCAACAAGAAATATCTATCCTAAACATATATGCACCCAACATAGAAGCGCCAACTTTCATAAAGCAGCTTCTAGGAAAACAAAAGAAAGATATTGACTCTAACACCATTATAACTGGGGACTTTAATACAGCACTGACAACCCTAGACAATCATCAGGACAAAAAACCAGCAATGCGATCTGGAACCTCAATGTGACTCTTGACCAAATGGACTTAATTGATATCTACAGAACACTCCACCCAACAACCACAGAATATACATTCTACTCAGCACTGCATGGAACCTACTCTAAGATTGACCACATACCTGACCATAAATCAAGCATAAGCAAATTTTAATAGATCGAAATTTTGTCATGCACCTTCTCAGACCACAGTGGAATAAAAATAAACATGAACACCAACAAGCTTCCACCCAAACCCACAAAGACATGGGCCCTAAACTGCATGATGCTAAACAACTCCTGGGTCAACAATGAAATCAAAACAGAGATCAAAAGATACCTGGAAACAAATGAAAATGAAGAGACATGTTACCAAAATCTCTGGAATGCCATGAAAACTGTAGTAAGAGGGGAATTCATATTCCTACAAATGCACATAAAGAAAATGGAAGGATCACAAATCAACAGCCTAACAAGTCACCTTAGGAAGCTGGAAAAGCAAGACCACCAAAACCCTAATGCAGCTCAAGAATCCAGATCACCAAAATAAAAGCCCAAATCTGGGACATAGAAGACAAAAAGATAATTTTTAAAAAATGAAACAAAAAGCTGATCTTTGAAAGGATAAACAAGGATGATGGTCCCTTAGCTAGACAAACCAAGAAAAAATGCAACCAGAAACACAAAAGATGAAGTCACACCTGACCCCAAAGAAATCCAAAAGATTGTTAGAGACTACTATGTACACTTGTATGGAAACAAACAGGAAAACCTTAAGGAAATGGAAGACTTTCTGATATCACACAGCCTGCCTAGATTGAAACAAGAAGAAATCGAGACCCTAAATAGACCAATAACAATCAAGGAAATTGACTATGTAATAAGAAAACTACCTAAAAAACAAAGCCCTGGACCAGACAGCTTTCCAGCAGAATTCTATAAAAAATTTAAGGAGGAGCTGGTACAAATCCTACTGAAAGTATTCCAGGCGATTGACAAAGATGGAACCCTCCCCAAATCATTCTATGAAACTAACATCACATTGATACCCAAGACAGGTAAGACCCAACAAAGAAAGAGAACCACAGGCCAATATCTTTGATGAACATAGATGCCAAAATTCTAAACAAGATCCTAGAAAACTGGATTCAACAACACATCTCAAAAATCATCCATCATGACCAAGTATGCTTCGTGCCTGGATGCTAGGCTGGTTTAGCATTTGCAAGACAATAGATGTAATTAAATACATCAACAGACATCCCAACAAAAACCACATGATTATATTATTAGATGCAGAAAAAGCTTTTGATAAAATCTGGCACCCCTTCCTGATAAAAACCCCTGAACACCTAGGCATACATGGAATATACCTCAAAATAGTAAAAGTCATATATAAGAAACCCACATCTAGCACACTCCTAAGCAGACAAAAATTAGAACCATTTCCCTTAAAAACTGGAACAAGACAAGGATGCCCACTCTCTTTCCTCCTGTTAAGTATAATATTGGAAGTCCTGGCAGAACCATCAGCAAAGAGAAGGTGATCAGGAGTATCCAAATAGGAAAAGCGGAAGTCAAGTTATCCCTCTTTGCATATGACATGATTGTGTACCTTGAAAACCTAAGAGTCTGTCAAAAGCCTCCTTGCACTGATAAAGGACTTTGGCAAAGTCTCATGGTATAAAATAAACGTGCAAAAGACAATAGCATTTCTTTACACCAATAATAAACAAACAGAAACCCAAATGAAAAACACAATCCCATTCACAATAGCCACAGAAAAAAATGAAATACTTGGCATCTTCCTAACCAGGGATGTGAAAGACCTTTACAATGAAAACCACAACACTGCTCAACGAAATCAAGGATGACACAAACAAGTGTAAAATATCCCATGCTCATGGACTGGAAGAATCAACATTATAAAAATGTCCATTCTACCTAAGGCAATCTACAGATTTAATGC
>NW_007220134.1:0-6185 GCF_000164805.1 Carlito syrichta | reverse complement strand
CGAGTTCTTCAGGGTATATTCCCAGTAGGGTGATTGTGGGGTCATGCGGGAGGTCAATATTTAGAGCTTTTAGGAATTGCCATACCGTTTTCCACAGAGGTTGCACTAGTTTGCACTCCCACCAACAGTGTAGAAGTGTTCCCTTTTTGCCACACCCTCTCCAGTAACTGTTATTTTTTGAATTATTGATAATTGCCATTCTGACTGGAGTTAGGTGGTATCTCAGCATTGTTTTGATTTGCATCTCCCTGATGATTAGTGAGGTTGAACATTTCTTCATGTTTCTATTGGCTGCTTGGATGTCTTCCTTTGTGAAGTGTCTGTTCTTATCTTTTGCCCACTTTATAATGGGATTGTTTGTTTTTTTCTTTTCAGCACATTTGAGTTCCTTGTAGATCCAAGATGTTAAGCCTTTGTCAGACCTGGAGTGGGCAAATACTTTTTTCCATTCTGTAGGCTGTCTCCCTGCTCTCTTGATGGTTTCTTTGACTTTTCAGAAGCTTGTCAGTTTAATGAGGTCCCACTTGTCTATCTTCTCTCTTATGGCCTGTGGGTTTCAGGTTTTGTTCAAGAATTACATGCCAGTTCCAAATTCCATGAGGGTATGTCCTTCATTTTCTAAGGTTCTTATGGTTTGAGGTTTTATATTTAGGTCTCTGATCCATTTAGAGTTAATTTTTGTGTATGGGGATAGATAGGGCATTCTACAGATTTAATGCAATGCTCATCAAACTATCAGCATCATTCTTCTCAGACTTAGAAAAACAACACAGGAATTCATAAAGAAACACAAACAACCAAGAATAGCCAGAACAATTCTCAGGGAAAAAAAAAAAAAAGCAGGTGGTAACACATGACCAGACTTCAAACTTCACTACAAAGCTACAATAATCAAAACAACTTGGTATTTGTACAGGAACAGTCATATAGACCATTGGAATAGAATTGAGATTCCAGAAGCAAATTCAATTTCTCAACCAACTCACCTTCAACAGAGTCACCACCACCTACCACTGGGGAGAGGAGAACCTATTCAGTAAATGGTGCTTGGAAACCTGGTTGACCACATGCAGAAGATTGAAACAGGACCCCTATATATACACTACATATATTTTAAACAGGAGAAAATAGAGGTTCTGGTAAGATGGCGATGGCATAGGTGGAATTGTGAGATTCTCTGCATGTGAGTTCCCAAAAAGACTCTTACTTTCCTTCCCCCAACTCCTGCCCACCGCCAGCCACACCGGTCTGAGACCTGGGGAGCCTCGATCCCAAACAGGGCCAGATTTTGCAACCCCTTGCTGCTGCTGCACTATATGTGACCCCTGCCCATGGCACGGGAATCTCGGTTCCCCCCTGACAACATCGTCTCACCCAGTGCCAAGCCACCAGTCACCCAGGGAGGCTCTAAGCATATGCCCCTCAGATATACCAGCTCCATTTCTGGCTGAAGCACCCTGTGAGGGGCCCAAAACCACTCTCACTGCTCATCACCTGCCCTTTGGAGCTCTGGGCCCACCCTTACTGAGGAACCCAGCATATGACCCCATGCTTGTATAAGGGAACAGCATATCTTAAGGAAGTGCTGATTGGCCTCTTTCAACTCCAGAGGAGGGAACTCCCAGCTTTCTCCTCCACACCAGCCTGCTGGTGGCACACTGGATCCAGGTCCTAGCTGTGCAGCTGATCCCAGGTGCCTCTCATGCCACCACAGCCCATTATAGTGGATTTCCCAGGGACCCAGATGATCAGAGAGAAAGGATCCATGAAAGAGGAGCTGCTCACCTTGGCCATTTTCCAGGAGATATTTGCATTGCCCCACCCACCTATGAGCAGCCTATACCTCGGTTCCTAAGGTAACATCGCTAAACAGGAGACAAATCCCCTCCCCTTCGCTGAATCAGACGCAGGCAACTCAGCATCACAGACCTCTCAGGCAGCAGGCTAAAATAACAAATCCAAGCTGTGAATTAATCTAGCTGCCAGCAATGAAAGCAAGGGGGAAGGCTGGAGATTAGTGCAGAAGAGACTTTAGAAACTCAGGAAAGATTCCAGAGCTAGTCTGATTTCTTATTTTGACTTTTGATTTTATCATTTTGACTGTTTGTTTTGCTCACTTTTGTTTGCTTTTTGACTTAGACTATCTGTTTGTGCTGGGGAAAACGCATCAAAAGGCATGATTTTATTGGACTGTCTTTGTGTGGTGGCTGGTATGCTTTAGGGAATTTTGCTTGTGTGTCATTTTCACTTCTCTCTGGCCTTGTGTCTCTTTTTCACCTGTTAGTTGATATGTATGTCTGTTATCCTTCTTACTCTTCTCTTTTTCTAATTTGCTACGGATCCCCTCTTCCTCCATTCTTTTCCTCTTTCATACCTCCTTTTTTTCCAGATACCAAACCTACATCCCGCTGCACAGACAGATTGTAAGGCAGTGGGAAATAGGTTCCAGTGTGCCCATACACCTGTTGGTGGATGCTGGTATCAGCAGATAGATTCTGAATCACAGCTTCCCCCTGAACTAAACCTCAAAACTGCAAAAAAGTACAGCCCCCAACCCACAATCCAGCCTCAAAAGTGAACAAAGCCAGGGGATCTTCATTAGGAAGAACAGGAGATTGCATAAGCGAAGCAAAAGCAACCCCACCTTCCCAGAAAAACAGAATTAAATAAGCAGAGGGCAAGTGGTAGAGAGAGAAAAATCTACAGAAATGAAGAAAAAACAAAAGAAGTATATGGGTCTCTCCCAGACCACTGGGAGTGCAGACATTGAGAAAACTGACTTTGGAATGCAAACAATGAAGAGCCCCCAGAATGATTAGTCTCAAACTACAAACCTAGATATCAAGACACTAATGGAGAGATTTAAAAGAATTGAGGAGAGACAGGAAGAAACTAGGAAGGAGTTGATAACTGAGATAACAGAATAAAGAATACTGTGAATGAAATAAATAACAAACTGATGAGCATGGAAAGCAGAATTAACCAAGCAGGAGAAAGAATCTCAGAGCTTGAGGACCAAAATATCGAAGTAACCCAAACTGTTAAAAACACAGAAAATAAGCTTAAAAAGACAGGACAAAACCTTCTGAAGATGAACAGTTACTTCAAGAGAAAGAACCTAACAGTAATTGGCCTTCCTGAAACAGAAAGAGAAACAGAAACCACCTTGGAACAAACATTCCATGAGATTATTGAAGAAAACTTCCCTCATCTTATCAGTGACACAAAAATTCACAGACAAGAGAATCCATGCAAGACAACTAATGAGAAGACCAACTCCCAGACACATAATAATTCACCTAAAAAAGTAGGTATAAAAGATAAAATCCTAAAGGCAGCAAGAGAAAAGGCCAGATCACCTACCATGGAAGACCAATTAGAATACCACAGGTTTACCTACAGAAACCCTGTAGGCTAGGAGAACTTGGAGCCTTATCTTCAAAGTCCTAAAAGATAAACAATTTCAACCAAGAATAATCTACCCAGCCAAGCTAAGCTTCATTAGCTAGGGAGAATTAAAATATTACCCAGATATCCAATCCCTAAGATCTTACACTACCACAGACCACCTCTACATGAAACACTTAAGAAAGTGCTAAACACAGAAGAAAAGGAAAAAAGAACAACATTCTTCACAAGAGTACAGAAAAAAGAATAAAAGACACATGAACCAACCCCAAAACCAAAAGAAAGACAACAAACTAAGAGGAACAACAACAACAACTCTATAAGAACTCTATGATAGGGACCAACACTCACATTTCAATAATTAGCCTGAATGTGAATGGACTAAATGCACCACTGAAAACACATAGAATGGCAAAATGGATAAAATATCACCAGGCAACAATATACTGCCTTCAAGAGACCCATCTTACTGGAAGGGACACGCACAGACTCCAAGTAAGAGGGTTGGAAACAAATTTTCAGGTGAATGGAACACAAAAGAAAGGTGGAGTTGTGATCCTAATTTCAGACAAAATACTGTTAAAGCTATCAAAAATTTAAAAAGATACAGAAGGCCACTACATAATGATAAAAGATTCACTCCATCAACAAGAAATATCTATCCTAAACATATATGCACCCAACATAGAAGCGCCAACTTTCATAAAGCAGCTTCTAGGAAAACAAAAGAAAGATATTGACTCTAACACCATTATAACTGGGGACTTTAATACAGCACTGACAACCCTAGACAATCATCAGGACAAAAAACCAGCAATGCGATCTGGAACCTCAATGTGACTCTTGACCAAATGGACTTAATTGATATCTACAGAACACTCCACCCAACAACCACAGAATATACATTCTACTCAGCACTGCATGGAACCTACTCTAAGATTGACCACATACCTGACCATAAATCAAGCATAAGCAAATTTTAATAGATCGAAATTTTGTCATGCACCTTCTCAGACCACAGTGGAATAAAAATAAACATGAACACCAACAAGCTTCCACCCAAACCCACAAAGACATGGGCCCTAAACTGCATGATGCTAAACAACTCCTGGGTCAACAATGAAATCAAAACAGAGATCAAAAGATACCTGGAAACAAATGAAAATGAAGAGACATGTTACCAAAATCTCTGGAATGCCATGAAAACTGTAGTAAGAGGGGAATTCATATTCCTACAAATGCACATAAAGAAAATGGAAGGATCACAAATCAACAGCCTAACAAGTCACCTTAGGAAGCTGGAAAAGCAAGACCACCAAAACCCTAATGCAGCTCAAGAATCCAGATCACCAAAATAAAAGCCCAAATCTGGGACATAGAAGACAAAAAGATAATTTTTAAAAAATGAAACAAAAAGCTGATCTTTGAAAGGATAAACAAGGATGATGGTCCCTTAGCTAGACAAACCAAGAAAAAATGCAACCAGAAACACAAAAGATGAAGTCACACCTGACCCCAAAGAAATCCAAAAGATTGTTAGAGACTACTATGTACACTTGTATGGAAACAAACAGGAAAACCTTAAGGAAATGGAAGACTTTCTGATATCACACAGCCTGCCTAGATTGAAACAAGAAGAAATCGAGACCCTAAATAGACCAATAACAATCAAGGAAATTGACTATGTAATAAGAAAACTACCTAAAAAACAAAGCCCTGGACCAGACAGCTTTCCAGCAGAATTCTATAAAAAATTTAAGGAGGAGCTGGTACAAATCCTACTGAAAGTATTCCAGGCGATTGACAAAGATGGAACCCTCCCCAAATCATTCTATGAAACTAACATCACATTGATACCCAAGACAGGTAAGACCCAACAAAGAAAGAGAACCACAGGCCAATATCTTTGATGAACATAGATGCCAAAATTCTAAACAAGATCCTAGAAAACTGGATTCAACAACACATCTCAAAAATCATCCATCATGACCAAGTATGCTTCGTGCCTGGATGCTAGGCTGGTTTAGCATTTGCAAGACAATAGATGTAATTAAATACATCAACAGACATCCCAACAAAAACCACATGATTATATTATTAGATGCAGAAAAAGCTTTTGATAAAATCTGGCACCCCTTCCTGATAAAAACCCCTGAACACCTAGGCATACATGGAATATACCTCAAAATAGTAAAAGTCATATATAAGAAACCCACATCTAGCACACTCCTAAGCAGACAAAAATTAGAACCATTTCCCTTAAAAACTGGAACAAGACAAGGATGCCCACTCTCTTTCCTCCTGTTAAGTATAATATTGGAAGTCCTGGCAGAACCATCAGCAAAGAGAAGGTGATCAGGAGTATCCAAATAGGAAAAGCGGAAGTCAAGTTATCCCTCTTTGCATATGACATGATTGTGTACCTTGAAAACCTAAGAGTCTGTCAAAAGCCTCCTTGCACTGATAAAGGACTTTGGCAAAGTCTCATGGTATAAAATAAACGTGCAAAAGACAATAGCATTTCTTTACACCAATAATAAACAAACAGAAACCCAAATGAAAAACACAATCCCATTCACAATAGCCACAGAAAAAAATGAAATACTTGGCATCTTCCTAACCAGGGATGTGAAAGACCTTTACAATGAAAACCACAACACTGCTCAACGAAATCAAGGATGACACAAACAAGTGTAAAATATCCCATGCTCATGGACTGGAAGAATCAACATTATAAAAATGTCCATTCTACCTAAGGCAATCTACAGATTTAATGC
>NW_007220133.1:0-790 GCF_000164805.1 Carlito syrichta | reverse complement strand
TATTAATACTGGGGAGTAAAATCCAAGAACTACTTCTGCCTCATTATTAGTTTTTTTATCAAGAAACCAGCAATCATAATCTACTATTAAGTTAGATGCAAGAGAACCTATTCATGGTACAGTTCTGTTTACCCTGTTGAAAATTGAGAGTGAAAAAGAAATAGTGAGAAAACCCTCTGGATCTCCATAACTCCACTGCAAGCAATGTAAGACAGAATTTAATGTCAGTAAAAATATCAAATTTATTGTAATCTCACTCCTTCCCACCCCCAAATGATGTTTAATTACTGAGTAAATTGCCTCTGCACTTAAGACAAATTTCTTCCCAGAAAAAAAATGTATGTGTACATTAGTAGGAATAAGCTATATTTATTTCAGTCCCCCTATTCTTTTATACACAATTTCTGGTATTCAATAAAAAACTGAAACATGAAAAAAAGTAAAACACAAACAAAATATATAAAAAATGCCTCACTGTCAACATATAAAGACATCAAAAACTCTAGAACCTTTAGAGACAAAGTTTTTGGAAGTAATTGATAAGAAAATTAAAATGTATCCAATGATGTGATCTTATACCTAGAGAATCTTCAGGACTCCTCTAAATGACTCATGGACTTGATAAATGAATTCAGTAAAGTCACAGATATAAAAATAACCACACACAAATTGGTAGCACTAATACATGTCAATAACAGTGAAGTTGAGAATAAAATCAATAACTCAATTCAGTTTATAATAGTAGTCAAACAGTTAAAATACATAGAAATATACTTAATCAAGAAGGTGA
>NW_007220132.1:0-716 GCF_000164805.1 Carlito syrichta | reverse complement strand
CTATTCTTTTATACACAATTTCTGGTATTCAATAAAAAACTGAAACATGAAAAAAAGTAAAACACAAACAAAATATATAAAAAATGCCTCACTGTCAACATATAAAGACATCAAAAACTCTAGAACCTTTAGAGACAAAGTTTTTGGAAGTAATTGATAAGAAAATTAAAATGTATCCAATGATGTGATCTTATACCTAGAGAATCTTCAGGACTCCTCTAAATGACTCATGGACTTGATAAATGAATTCAGTAAAGTCACAGATATAAAAATAACCACACACAAATTGGTAGCACTAATACATGTCAATAACAGTGAAGTTGAGAATAAAATCAATAACTCAATTCAGTTTATAATAGTAGTCAAACAGTTAAAATACATAGAAATATACTTAATCAAGAAGGTGAAAGATCTTTATAAGGAGAGCTACAAAACACTGATGAGAGAAATTTCAGAGCACACATACAAATGGAAAAACATTCCAAGTTCATATATTGGAAGAATAAATATTGTAAAAATGACCATATTTTTAACCAAAGAAATCTACAGATTCAATGCAAACTCTATGAAACTATCATCATTATTTAAAAATTTTTTTAAAAGTTCTAAAATTCACACAAAACCAAAAAAGAGCAAGAATAGCCAAAGCTATCCTAAGCAAAAAGAACAAAGCTAGAGTCATCCAGTACCTGACTTCAAATTATACTACCAGGCTA
>NW_007220131.1:0-757 GCF_000164805.1 Carlito syrichta | reverse complement strand
CCAATGATGTGATCTTATACCTAGAGAATCTTCAGGACTCCTCTAAATGACTCATGGACTTGATAAATGAATTCAGTAAAGTCACAGATATAAAAATAACCACACACAAATTGGTAGCACTAATACATGTCAATAACAGTGAAGTTGAGAATAAAATCAATAACTCAATTCAGTTTATAATAGTAGTCAAACAGTTAAAATACATAGAAATATACTTAATCAAGAAGGTGAAAGATCTTTATAAGGAGAGCTACAAAACACTGATGAGAGAAATTTCAGAGCACACATACAAATGGAAAAACATTCCAAGTTCATATATTGGAAGAATAAATATTGTAAAAATGACCATATTTTTAACCAAAGAAATCTACAGATTCAATGCAAACTCTATGAAACTATCATCATTATTTAAAAATTTTTTTAAAAGTTCTAAAATTCACACAAAACCAAAAAAGAGCAAGAATAGCCAAAGCTATCCTAAGCAAAAAGAACAAAGCTAGAGTCATCCAGTACCTGACTTCAAATTATACTACCAGGCTATAGTAGCAGAAACATGGTTACTAAAGCATGATACGGGTACAAGGGCAGACACATGGACCAGTGGAAGAGAATAGAGAGTTCAGAAATACAGTCAAATACCTACAACCAATCGTTCTTTGGCAAAGCAGACAAAAACATTCTGTTGATAAAGAACATTCTATTCAACAAATGGTGCTGGAAGAATTAGATAGTTGCATTCAGAATATAAAATTTTATC
>NW_007220130.1:0-5601 GCF_000164805.1 Carlito syrichta | reverse complement strand
GAGAATTCAGTGTTTCAACACCAATTCCAGGCCCCCCAGGACCTCCAGGGCCCCCTGGTCATGCTGGCCCCCAAGGTCCACCTGGTGAGTATCCCCTTTGCCAATTCTGGTACATGCCATCAGACAGCACCCTGACTCTCCTAGAAAAATACTGCCCTCATTATAAGCAAAAAATATATTCATTGGCTCCAAAAGAAAGCACAGGGCAGAGCCCTGTCAGGTAACAAGCAAGCAGACAGGGGACTTGCTGTAGTTCTCTGAGGTTATTCAGATGTTTCTCTCTGGTGCTTCTGTTATAAATATTCCAAAGGAGAACTGATACAATTACTTAAGAGCAATTCTAGAGCAGAATAATCTTCATGGAGTTTTGGGGGGCGTAAGTAATATTTGCCCACTTGCAATTAATCAGGATATTTTCCGTAGCAACTTCATTTGAAAACTTAATTTCTTTCTCAATGTGATCTAAAACATAATTTTGCATGCATGGGGGAAGACTTATATAGTTTAAGATGTTTAAACTATTTTAGTTTAGGAATTACATTATATTTTTAAAAATTCCCCGATTACTCCATTGGATGGGGTGGGGGGGGAAATGGTATACAGTTGGGGTTATGTTAAATTTTTTTCTTGATTTCCAAAAAGGGATAGGATGACACAGAAACTTAGAAATTTTCTTTGAAAGCAAGATGAGGGAAATTTTCTGATGTGGAGATGTGTGTGTATGTGTTTTTAAGGTACCCCTGGATCCACTGGAAAATGTGATCCTGGTCTTCCTGGACCTGATGGTGAACCAGGAATTTCAGGAATTGGATTTCCTGGGCCTCCTGGACCTAAGGGTAAATTTAAAAGTTTTGAAACATAAGGTTTATTGTGGTTGTTTAGAAGATATAAGTATGAATAAATAAAACAAATAGGATACAAAAATATAAATAGACTATATGACATAAAGTGATTAAATAGGAAATTACCAATGTATCTTTTAAAATGATGCTTTTCAAGAGTCTTTAATAGGAAAAAATCTTACAATAATGTTAGGTGAAAAGGCAGAATTCACATTAATTTATGCAATTTTATCTCAACTGTATTGTTAAAAACGCATAGAAAACAACTCAAAGGAATTTCTCCAAAATGACAATAGTGATTCTTCTTGATTGTGGAATTATAAGTATTTCTTGTTACTTCTTAATAAATGTCTGCACTTTTTACATGTATACACTTTATTTTATACGTTTATTTTTTATTAAGAAACTATTAAATCACAAGTAGTTGATTTCCCCATAGTAAATTCCAAAAGTTATTTTTCTTTAGGAAAAAATGCTGTTTCCCCTCAAAGGGTAAATACTCTCACAAAAATTTAGATGCTAACAGTTCCAACAATGGCCTGAGACCTCCCACTGATGAGTACATGAGAGTCGTATGCAGGATGACGTATGAATAACCTCAATCTCTGGGTTGTCACAGAGAACTGCAGGTTTTATGATAATTTCATGTTTGTTTCAATATTATTTAAAATTTCAAAAGATAATGCATTTGTGGGTGCTTCATCTCCCAAAACATTAATATGGTATCAATGTTTATTATACATGAATTCTTCCCAAATATGGGACTATTTATTTCAATTTATGAATATTGAAATGGAAAGCAATCACATTTCTCGTGTGTTCTCAAGAATGATATTGAATCCAGTTTCTTGGATGTCTTCCTAATGATCTGTGAAGTAATGAGGCCTGGCTCATATTTTTACCTAGTTAATCTTAGAGTCTGCATTAATAAATTTCATCCTAGCTGTGTAACTTTAAGTATTCACTCTCTGAAAGAAGACTGTAGATGATGGGAACCAAAACTAACTCTAGTGCTTCTTAAAAGTGGAGATTTACAGTTTCACAGTTTAACCTATGAATCCCATCAGCTAACCATGAATTAAACATTGGTCAAGTTATGGGCATGAAGGAACTCTCTGAAGGCAGCCTTGCTTCAACAGACTTTCTTCTTCTAAACCACAACATAGAAGATGATGTGTGAGACTCCTTTCTCAATTCTCCTACTATAAATGCATAAGAAGTTAATCCACAATGGATGCTATAGGGCATTAGGACTTAATTCTTTTGGGCAATCCCTGTTTAGAAAGTCTACCTTGGGTGCTGAAGAAGCTGTATATCTTCATCTGGGTTGTGTTTAGATGAATATATATATTTTAAAAATTCATTTAGCAGCACACTGTATGGAAAAAATACTTCAAAAACAAAGTCAAATGATCCGCCAGCATCAGTGGTTTGAAGAACTGCTGAATCAAACTTATAGGCATGCTAAATAACAAAAATGGAAAAAGTCATTTTTTAAAATTGGGAACCAATGTCATCTGACTGGGAACTGATATTGTCCTTCATTGCTAATTTATCAAATAGTTTTCTCATCACTCAAATTTCATTAAAATAACCTCTAGCTGTTGAGATGTAAGAGAGTTTCTGCTTAGAATCTTTCAGTAAGACTAATCCTACAATGTTTTTTTTTTTTCTTTGTAGGAGACCAAGGTTTGCCAGGAACAAAAGGATTACTGGGTTGTCCTGGAAAAATGGGAGAGCCTGGGTTACCAGGGGAGCCAGGCCGCCCAGGAGCCAAGGTCAGCAAGAGTTTAAACTCACACTGTCATAGGGGAGAAGGGCGACCACAATAGTCCAGTTAGAATGTCCCCACCAGGCAGGCCTCTTTGGGTGTAGAAATTACCCAATACATTCATGGATGATGAAGATATTAAATATTGTTTTAAAGTTTCTCAGGACTATCCTCCTTTTTAGAAAGGAAAATAGAAGGTATTACAAGGTGGGTCTGCATCTCTGTTTCTTCTTTAATGGCTTCATAAACACTCTGAGTATCTAAAATGGGAGAACCCTAGCAAGGAATGTGAGTAACTGTCAGAAAAATCTATCAAAAGTAAAGACATCTAGGTTTTTGTTTATAGACAATTCTACAGTCTTCTGGAAAAGTGGAGGCTACATATCCCGAAGCATTATTTTATAGAGAAGTCAGCAACTAGAGTTGAAAAAGGGTAGTTGATGGAATGGTGGTGGCTGTGCACAGGGACTTAGAGCCTCCATAGCAGAGATCAGTCAATATCAGGGAGGATTTGGAAGCATTACGTAGCAAAACTAACATAATTTCTGTGCATAGGGAGAACCAGCACTATCCATGCCTGGAGAACCAGGAACACCAGGTTTTCCAGGAGAAAGAGGGAATCCTGGGGAACATGGAGAAATTGGACTCCCTGGACTTCCAGGTCTCTCTGGAATTCCAGGAAATGAAGGGCTTGATGGGCCACGAGGTACAATAGCAAGTGTGATTACTTTTTTCACTGTGATCTTGGCTAACATGCAGCAAGCTAAATCCACAAGTGCTCTAGGGGTGAAGAATTCTTCTCAAATAAAGCTTCTAGTTAAATTATAATACTATAAGAAAGGGATTGGCAGTAGTGGGAAACTGTCTGGGGAAGGAGGCTGGGAATTGGCAGTTGAGGGAAACTGCTAGGGGAGGGAGGGGCATACCTCATCAACAAGGGTACCTGCATAATCAATGTTTGTATACCTAACCCTGAATTGTACCCCACCTTTATAATAAAAATTTTAAAATTAAATATAATTTAAATTTTAAAAAAAAGCTTTCAGTTCAGTGAATAGAAACCACCAGGTCTAATTATTTTCCCATTCCATGTTCCTGCCCTACTTTTCTTCCTTTTTTATCTTCCTTCATTCTTTCCTTTTTCATGAGTACCATCTACAAAAGGCATAGAAATGGAATTCCATAGAGTTATGATTTAGGGGGGAAAAGTTACAGAAGAATGACTGGTACAGCAATACCAGGACCTTAAGTTTTGGCACCTGAATATGATCTTGGACTTTTTTGTGCAGGCGATCCAGGGCAGCCTGGACCACCTGGAGATAAAGGACCTCCAGGAAAGTGCATAGAGGGGCCCAGGGGAGCCCAAGGACTTCCAGGCTTAAATGGACTCAAAGGGCAACAAGGTAGGAGGAGAGCCTTGAAACCAGTCCCCAAATGGGCAGGTGACGTAGGAACTCCTGCTCTGTACTTTGCTGCTTGACATGGGAACTGTCCAGCAACAAGGCTTGACCACTGTTCAATAAGAAATGTTATTTCAGAAATGTAAACCTTGCTGTCATGGATTTGTTACACATAGCAGTGTGTATACCCACAAAGAAAGTAACCTGAAGTTAGTATAGTGTGTTGGTTTGTATCTTTTATAGCAAATATGAAAATAGAAGACAGATGATAGATAGATAGACGATAGATGGATGAATATTTACATATATATTCGTATACACGTGAACTATCAATGTTTTTCCTTTAATACTTCTATAAGTATGTTAAAGTGGCAAATTTATTATCATTAAAATAGAGTAAATGTATGCAAAGGTACCAGTTTAACAAGTTATAAAATAAAATATGTGGTTGACTGCTTTACAAGAAACAACAGAAATAGTATCAAAATAAATCTGATGATGTAAGCTAGATGTTTCAGACAATGGATAACTTCCTCTATCTTTTTGGATCATCTCAGTCAGATCTGATGAAATGTCTTTGGGAAAAATTCTCAGTTAATGTCTGTGGTCTATCATCCTGCTTATATGTTCACAAATAAATTTTTGGCCTAGATCTTAATTGTTATAAAGGCACTCTTATTGTTTCCAGAGGCATCCAGCTGCTTAATTCCATGTGAGGGGCTCTATGTGTCTTCTGCAGGTTAAGGACTGAGAGACAGTCAAAAAGTGCAATACCAGAATGTCCCGTATGACTCGGGAATAGATATATTTATAAATATAGATAATTTATTACTGCATGAATCATTGAAACAGTATGATAGAGTCAGAAGTTTTACAGGTGGGGGACAATAACACACACACACACACACACACACACACACACACACACACACACACACGTAAATGTGCAATTTACCCTAAATCACACAACTAAATATTTACAGCCATAAAGTATTTCTGGAGTCAGTGGGGAAAAGCATTTGTGAGTTAATTTATTTATTCATTCATTAATTCAATCATGTGTTTATATATATATAGGCAGAAGAGGCAAAACAGGGCTGAAGGGAGACCCAGGGATTCCTGGCTTGGATAGGTCAGGATTTCCTGGGGAACCTGGACTACCAGGAATGCCCGGTCATCCAGGTGAGATGGGACCACCTGGTCGGAAAGGATATCCAGGAAATCCCGGATTTTTAGGGGCACCAGGTATTCTTTTTTGTGTTTTTATTTTTCTGTTATGTCTTCATCCACATTTTCCCCTTAAGGTGGCTCTGTAAACTGTATATAGGCATAGTGTAAGTTTTTCCTTTTGAATTATCACTAGGGGATCAGGGCCAGGGGGTGGAGACATGGTGGTGGCAGGATGATCACATTTACAAATACCCAGGATATGGTTATTTTTGCTGTCTATTTCTGTTTATATACTACTACTATAATATGTTTGCTAGTATTTGTTGAGAATTTTTTTCATTTATATTCACAAGGGATATTAGTCTACAATTTTCTTGTGGGGTCTTTGTCTGGTTTTGGTATCAGGGTAATGCTGGTC
>NW_007220129.1:0-678 GCF_000164805.1 Carlito syrichta | reverse complement strand
CATTCCTATAATATTTGTTATAATAGCCCTTTAATATATCATAGTCATACATATTTTGGGGTACATGTGATATTTTGATATATGTATACAGTGTGTAATGATCAAATCAAGGTCATTGGGATATCCATCACCTCACTTATCTTTTCGTTGTTTTGGAAACATTACAGTTCATCTAGCTATTGTGAAATCATAATAAATTATTGTTAACTATAATGTTCCTATTGTACTACCTAATACTAGAACGTATTCCTTCCATCTGACTGTATTTTGTAACCATTAGCCAACTTCTCTTCGTCCCCACAACCCACCTTCCCTTCCCACCTCTGGTAACCACTCTTCTATTCTCTACCTCCACAAGATTTACTGTTTTAGCTTCCACATGTGAGTGATAACATATTATATTTATCTTTGTGCCTGGCTTATTTCACTTGACATATTTTCCTCCAGGATCATACATGTCACAAAGGGCAAGATTCTCTTCTTTTGTTTGATGGGTACATGGTATTTCTTTGTATGTATATACCACATTTTCTTTATCCAGTTATTTGTTGGTGGATACTTAGGTCGATTTCTTATCTTGGCTATTATAAATAATGCTACAGTTAACATGGGAGTGCAATATCTTTTCCATGTACTAATTTTATATCTTTGGGATATATAGCCACAAGTGGGATTGCT
>NW_007220128.1:0-754 GCF_000164805.1 Carlito syrichta | reverse complement strand
AGGATCATACATGTCACAAAAGGGCAAGATTCTCTTCTTTTGTTTTGATGGGTACATGGTATTTCTTTGTATGTATATACCACATTTTCTTTATCCAGTTATTTGTTGGTGGATACTTAGGTCGATTTCTTATCTTGGCTATTATAAATAATGCTACAGTTAACATGGGAGTGCAAATATCTTTTCCATGTACTAATTTATATCTTTGGGATATATAGCCACAAGTGGGATTGCTGGATCATATAGTCCTATTTTTAACTTTTTGAGGAAATTCCATACTGTTTTCCATAATTGGAAAATAACTTTACATTCTTACCAGCAGTGTACAAGTGTTCCCTTTTCTCTGCATCCTCACCAGAATTTGTTATTTTTTATCTTTTTTGGTAATAGTCATTCTAACTGGGGTGAGACGAAGTTTCATTGTAGTTTGGATCGTATTTCTCTGATGGTTAGTGATGTTGAGCATTTCTTCATGTACCTGTTTGTATGTCTTCTTTTGAGAAATATCTATTCAGGTCTTTTATCCATTTTTTTAAATTGGGATATTTGGTGTCTTGCTATTGAGTAGCTTGAGTTCCTTATCTATTCTGCATATTCATCCCTCATCTGGTGGATAGTTTGCAGATATTTTCTCCCATTCTATAGGCAGAATCTTCACTTTGTTAATTGTTTCCTTTGTTGTGCAGAAGCTTTTTAGCTTATTGCAACCCTTTTTGTCTTTTTTGTTTTTACTGCCTATGCTTTTGAGGTCTTT
>NW_007220127.1:0-722 GCF_000164805.1 Carlito syrichta | reverse complement strand
TATTTGTTGGTGGATACTTAGGTCGATTTCTATCTGGCTATTATAAATAATGCTACAGTTAACATGGGAGTGCAAATATCTTTTCCATGTACTAATTTATATCTTTGGGATATATAGCCACAAGTGGGATTGCTGGATCATATAGTCCTATTTTTAACTTTTTGAGGAAATTCCATACTGTTTTCCATAATTGGAAAATAACTTTACATTCTTACCAGCAGTGTACAAGTGTTCCCTTTTCTCTGCATCCTCACCAGAATTTGTTATTTTTTATCTTTTTTGGTAATAGTCATTCTAACTGGGGTGAGACGAAGTTTCATTGTAGTTTGGATCGTATTTCTCTGATGGTTAGTGATGTTGAGCATTTCTTCATGTACCTGTTTGTATGTCTTCTTTTGAGAAATATCTATTCAGGTCTTTTATCCATTTTTTTAAATTGGGATATTTGGTGTCTTGCTATTGAGTAGCTTGAGTTCCTTATCTATTCTGCATATTCATCCCTCATCTGGTGGATAGTTTGCAGATATTTTCTCCCATTCTATAGGCAGAATCTTCACTTTGTTAATTGTTTCCTTTGTTGTGCAGAAGCTTTTTAGCTTATTGCAACCCTTTTTGTCTATTTTTGTTTTTACTGCCTATGCTTTTGAGGTCTTTTCTGTAAGATATTTTCCTAGATCCATGTCCTGAAGCATTTCTTCTGTTTTCTTCTAGAAGCTTATAGT
>NW_007220126.1:0-1517 GCF_000164805.1 Carlito syrichta | reverse complement strand
TTATTTGTTGGTGGATACTTAGGTCGATTTCTTATCTTGGCTATTATAAATAATGCTACAGTTAACATGGGAGTGCAAATATCTTTTCCATGTACTAATTTATATCTTTGGGATATATAGCCACAAGTGGGATTGCTGGATCATATAGTCCTATTTTTAACTTTTTGAGGAAATTCCATACTGTTTTCCATAATTGGAAAATAACTTTACATTCTTACCAGCAGTGTACAAGTGTTCCCTTTTCTCTGCATCCTCACCAGAATTTGTTATTTTTTATCTTTTTTGGTAATAGTCATTCTAACTGGGGTGAGACGAAGTTTCATTGTAGTTTGGATCGTATTTCTCTGATGGTTAGTGATGTTGAGCATTTCTTCATGTACCTGTTTGTATGTCTTCTTTTGAGAAATATCTATTCAGGTCTTTTATCCATTTTTTTAAATTGGGATATTTGGTGTCTTGCTATTGAGTAGCTTGAGTTCCTTATCTATTCTGCATATTCATCCCTCATCTGGTGGATAGTTTGCAGATATTTTCTCCCATTCTATAGGCAGAATCTTCACTTTGTTAATTGTTTCCTTTGTTGTGCAGAAGCTTTTTAGCTTATTGCAACCCTTTTTGTCTATTTTTGTTTTTACTGCCTATGCTTTTGAGGTCTTTTCTGTAAGATATTTTCCTAGATCCATGTCCTGAAGCATTTCTTCTGTTTTCTTCTAGAAGCTTATAGTTTCAGATTTTACATTTAAGTTTTTAATCCATTTTGAGTTGATTTTTGGATATGATGAAAGATAGGGGTCAGATTTCATTCTTCTTCATGTGGATATCCAGTTTTCTCTGCACCATTTATTGAAGAGGCTATCCTCTCCCCTGCGTATGTTCTTGGCATCTTGGTCAAAAATCAGTTGGCCGTAGATGCAGATTTATTTTTGGATTCTCTATTACATTCCATTGGCTATGTGTCTGTTTTTTTATGCCAGTATCATGTTGTTTTCATTACTATAGCTTTGCAATATATTTTTAAGTCAGGTAGTATGATTGATGTCTTGGGCTTTAATTCTTTTTGCTCAGGACTGCTTTTGCTCTTCTCAGTCTTTTGAGATTTCATACAGATTTTAATATCTTGTTTCTGTTTATGTGAAAATGCAATTGGCATTTTGATAGGAGTTGCACTTAATCTGTAGATCTCTATAGAAGTACGGTTATTTAGACAAGATCAATTCTTCTAAACCATGAGTTTGGGACATCTTTCCATTTTTGTACGTGTCCTCTTCAACTTCTTTGATCAGCATTTTATGGTTTTCCTTGTAGAGATTCGTTTCACTTCATTGTTTAAATGAATTGCTTTCTTGATTTATTTTGCAGATTGATTGTCATTAGTGTATAGAAATACTACTGACTTTTGTATGCACTTTACTAAATGTGTGTATCAGTTCTAAGAGTTGTTTGGTTATGCCATCTGTGAACTAGGCTAGTTTGATTTTTTCATATTCTAGTTGGCTACCCTTTATCTCTTTCTCTTG
>NW_007220125.1:0-695 GCF_000164805.1 Carlito syrichta | reverse complement strand
TTTGTACGTGTCCTCTTCAACTTCTTTGATCAGCATTTATGGTTTTCCTTGTAGAGATTCGTTTCACTTCATTGTTTAAATGAATTGCTTTCTTGATTTATTTGCAGATTGATTGTCATTAGTGTATAGAAATACTACTGACTTTTGTATGCACTTTACTAAATGTGTGTATCAGTTCTAAGAGTTGTTTGGTTATGCCATCTGTGAACTAGGCTAGTTTGATTTTTTCATATTCTAGTTGGCTACCCTTTATCTCTTTCTCTTGCCTAATTGCTCTGGCAAGGACTTCCAGTACTATGTTGAATAAAAGTAGTGAATGTAGGCATTTTTGTGTTGTTCCAGATCTTAGTGAAAGCCTTTCATTTTCCCCCACTTAATATAACTTTATCTGTGGGTTTATCATATATGGTCTTTTTTCAGGTTGAGGTCCCTTTGATACCCAATTTGTGGAGAGGTTTTTCATGAAGAGATGTTGAATTTTATGAAATGTTTTTTAAGCATCTATTGAAATAATTGTATGGTATTTATTCTTGATTTTTGTTGATTTATGTAGTATATTTATTTAGTTGACTAGGTTTAACCATCCTTGCATCCCTGGGATGAATATTGGTTAATCATAGTTCATGATCTTTTTAATGTATTGTCTAATTCAGTTTATGAGTATTTTGTTCAGGAGTCTTACATCTATGTTTATA
>NW_007220124.1:0-851 GCF_000164805.1 Carlito syrichta | reverse complement strand
TGCACTTTACTAAATGTGTGTATCAGTTCTAAGAGTTGTTTGGGTATGCCATCTGTGAACTAGGCTAGTTTGATTTTTTCATATCTAGTTGGCTACCCTTTATCTCTTCTCTTGCGTAATTGCTCTGGCAAGGACTTCCAGTACTATGTTGAATAAAAGTAGTGAATGTAGGCATTTTTGTGTTGTTCCAGATCTTAGTGAAAGCCTTTCATTTTCCCTCACTTAATATAACTTTATCTGTGGGTTTATCATATATGGTCTTTTTTCAGGTTGAGGTCCCTTTGATACCCAATTTGTGGAGAGGTTTTTCATGAAGAGATGTTGAATTTTATGAAATGTTTTTTAAGCATCTATTGAAATAATTGTATGGTATTTATTCTTGATTTTTGTTGATTTATGTAGTATATTTATTTAGTTGACTAGGTTTAACCATCCTTGCATCCCTGGGATGAATATTGGTTAATCATAGTTCATGATCTTTTTAATGTATTGTCTAATTCAGTTTATGAGTATTTTGTTCAGGAGTCTTACATCTATGTTTATCACAGGTACTGGCTTGTAGTTTCTTTTTTGTTGTTGTGCCTTTGTCTAGTTTTGGTATCAGGGCAATGCTGATTCATAGAATGAGTTTGGAAGTATTCCCTCTTTTCAATTTTTGAAATAGTTTGAGTAGAATTGATATTGTGTTTCATTTTCATTTGTTTCAAAAAATTTTTACATTTTTAAATGTCTTCATTGCCTCATTGGTCATTCAGGAGAATGCTGTTTAATTTCCACATATTTATACAGTATCCATAGTTCCTCTTATTATTGATTTCTGTTTTTATTCTGTTGTCATCAGAAGAGATATT
>NW_007220123.1:0-2047 GCF_000164805.1 Carlito syrichta | reverse complement strand
TTTTTGTCTATTTTTGTTTTTACTGCCTATGCTTTTGAGGTCTTTTCTGTAAGATATTTTCCTAGATCCATGTCCTGAAGCATTTCTTCTGTTTTCTTCTAGAAGCTTATAGTTTCAGATTTTACATTTAAGTTTTTAATCCATTTTGAGTTGATTTTTGGATATGATGAAAGATAGGGGTCAGATTTCATTCTTCTTCATGTGGATATCCAGTTTTCTCTGCACCATTTATTGAAGAGGCTATCCTCTCCCCTGCGTATGTTCTTGGCATCTTGGTCAAAAATCAGTTGGCCGTAGATGCAGATTTATTTTTGGATTCTCTATTACATTCCATTGGCTATGTGTCTGTTTTTTTATGCCAGTATCATGTTGTTTTCATTACTATAGCTTTGCAATATATTTTTAAGTCAGGTAGTATGATTGATGTCTTGGGCTTTAATTCTTTTTGCTCAGGACTGCTTTTGCTCTTCTCAGTCTTTTGAGATTTCATACAGATTTTAATATCTTGTTTCTGTTTATGTGAAAATGCAATTGGCATTTTGATAGGAGTTGCACTTAATCTGTAGATCTCTATAGAAGTACGGTTATTTAGACAAGATCAATTCTTCTAAACCATGAGTTTGGGACATCTTTCCATTTTTGTACGTGTCCTCTTCAACTTCTTTGATCAGCATTTTATGGTTTTCCTTGTAGAGATTCGTTTCACTTCATTGTTTAAATGAATTGCTTTCTTGATTTATTTTGCAGATTGATTGTCATTAGTGTATAGAAATACTACTGACTTTTGTATGCACTTTACTAAATGTGTGTATCAGTTCTAAGAGTTGTTTGGTTATGCCATCTGTGAACTAGGCTAGTTTGATTTTTTCATATTCTAGTTGGCTACCCTTTATCTCTTTCTCTTGCCTAATTGCTCTGGCAAGGACTTCCAGTACTATGTTGAATAAAAGTAGTGAATGTAGGCATTTTTGTGTTGTTCCAGATCTTAGTGAAAGCCTTTCATTTTCCCCCACTTAATATAACTTTATCTGTGGGTTTATCATATATGGTCTTTTTTCAGGTTGAGGTCCCTTTGATACCCAATTTGTGGAGAGGTTTTTCATGAAGAGATGTTGAATTTTATGAAATGTTTTTTAAGCATCTATTGAAATAATTGTATGGTATTTATTCTTGATTTTTGTTGATTTATGTAGTATATTTATTTAGTTGACTAGGTTTAACCATCCTTGCATCCCTGGGATGAATATTGGTTAATCATAGTTCATGATCTTTTTAATGTATTGTCTAATTCAGTTTATGAGTATTTTGTTCAGGAGTCTTACATCTATGTTTATCACAGGTACTGGCTTGTAGTTTCTTTTTTGTTGTTGTGCCTTTGTCTAGTTTTGGTATCAGGGCAATGCTGATTCATAGAATGAGTTTGGAAGTATTCCCTCTTTTCAATTTTTGAAATAGTTTGAGTAGAATTGATATTGTGTTTCATTTTCATTTGTTTCAAAAAATTTTTACATTTTTAAATGTCTTCATTGCCTCATTGGTCATTCAGGAGAATGCTGTTTAATTTCCACATATTTATACAGTATCCATAGTTCCTCTTATTATTGATTTCTGTTTTTATTCTGTTGTCATCAGAAGAGATATTTGATATGATTTCAACTTTTTTGAATTTGTTGAGACTTTTTTTGTGGCCTAATATATGTTCTGTTCTGGAGACTGTTCCATGTGCTAATGAGAAAAATGTGTTTCACAGCAGTTGGTTGAAATGTTCTACAAGTGTCTGTTTTTGGTCTAGAGTATAGTTTAACTCTGATTTTGTTGTTGTTGTTGATTTTCTGCCTGGATGATCTTGCCATTGCTATAAATGCGGTGTTGAAGTTCCCTGCTATTATTGTCTTGCAGTATATCTCTCTCTTCAGATCTGTTAATGTTTGTTTTTCATATTTGGGTTCTCCACTGTTGTATGCATATGTATTTACTATTGCTATATCATCTTGCTGAGTTGGCCTCTTTTAAATTATATAATGACCTTTTTGTCTCTTACAGCTTT
>NW_007220122.1:0-781 GCF_000164805.1 Carlito syrichta | reverse complement strand
TGATGATCAGTTGACCACATATGCATAGATTAATTTATTCCCCAACGCAGTATATGCATGACTGTCTGCTCATGTCATACTGTTTTATTTACTCTAGCTTTGTAATATACTTTGAAATCAGGAAGTGCAATGTCTCCAGCTTTGTTCTTTTTTTTTTTTTTCCCCCAAGGTTATTTTGGCATTCAATGTCATCAATCTCTAGGTAGAGTTATTTTATTTATTCCTGTAAAAATTGCCTCCTAGATTTTGCTTCAGATGATACTAATACGTAGATTGCTTTGGTTACTGCAGACATTTTAACAATATTGTCTTCCAATTTTGAACAAGATGTCATTCCATTTGTTTACTTCTTTCTTACTTTTTTCAATATTTCACTGTTTTCATTGTATATTCCTTCTACTTCCAAACTTAGTTTACTCCCAGATATTTTATTATTTTTTATTGTTTTGAAAATGGGATTGTTTGCTTAATTTCACTTTCAAGGTTTTTTTGTGTGTGTATGAAAACCCCATCTAATTTTATGTATTTATTAAATGTCTTGTAACTTTCCTGAATTCATTTTTAATTCTAACAATTTTTGGTGGCCTCTGTTAGGTTTTATATATACATATGTAAGACTATGTCATTTCCAAACAGAAACAATCTTACTTCATTTATACAATTATGCATCTAATTATTTTATTTTTCTTGTGTAATTGATCAGATTAGAACTTCCAGCGCTATGATGAATATAGGTTGGAGAGCGGGCATCCTTGTCTCATTCCAAATCTTAATGCAGACA
>NW_007220121.1:0-4061 GCF_000164805.1 Carlito syrichta | reverse complement strand
TTGGCATTCAATGTCATCAATCTCTAGGTAGAGTTATTTTATTTATTCCTGTAAAAATTGCCTCCTAGATTTTGCTTCAGATGATACTAATACGTAGATTGCTTTGGTTACTGCAGACATTTTAACAATATTGTCTTCCAATTTTGAACAAGATGTCATTCCATTTGTTTACTTCTTTCTTACTTTTTTCAATATTTCACTGTTTTCATTGTATATTCCTTCTACTTCCAAACTTAGTTTACTCCCAGATATTTTATTATTTTTTATTGTTTTGAAAATGGGATTGTTTGCTTAATTTCACTTTCAAGGTTTTTTTGTGTGTGTATGAAAACCCCATCTAATTTTATGTATTTATTAAATGTCTTGTAACTTTCCTGAATTCATTTTTAATTCTAACAATTTTTGGTGGCCTCTGTTAGGTTTTATATATACATATGTAAGACTATGTCATTTCCAAACAGAAACAATCTTACTTCATTTATACAATTATGCATCTAATTATTTTATTTTTCTTGTGTAATTGATCAGATTAGAACTTCCAGCGCTATGATGAATATAGGTTGGAGAGCGGGCATCCTTGTCTCATTCCCAATCTTAATGCAGACACTTTCAGCTTTTCACTATTGATTTTGGTGCCAGCTGTCACCTTGACTCTACTTAGCTCTAATGACACCATTGCTTCATGGTTCAGAATATAATCTATTTTGATTCATGGTTTGCAAATCTGTATGGGGTGTTCTAGAAATTTTATATTATGTTGTTTAAAATTTTTCTGTCTTTTCCGATTTTCTTTCTACTTTTTGATCCATTATTGAAATATTGAAATATTACTGTAATTGAAATTTTTCTATATCTCCTAGTAGTCAAAAAAGTTTTGCCTCATATATTTTGAGGTGTTCTAAGCATAAACACTAACATGTGTACTCTTGATGAAATAACATTTCAATTATGGTGAAATTACCTTTGATATTCCTGTTACTATTCTTTGCCTTGAAATATATTTTAAAATAGTACAACCATTTCAGCTTCCTTTTGCTTGCAGTTAACATTTTGTAAATTTTTCCTTCATTTTTCTTTATATCCATCTATATAATTTTAATTTTAAAAAATGCTAGTAGGCCGATAATATTGGGTTTTTCTTTTCCATCAAATCCTACTTTTTCTGCCTTTTATTTGAGTGTTTATGTCATTTATATTTAATGTCAGTGATTGGGATAATGTTGGGTTTAATCTGCCAATTGTTTGATGTGCCATTTTGTTCTAAATGTAATGGTTCAAATTTTTTTCTGTTTCTGATGTTGTTTGTGGAATATTTGAGTTATTTTAATGAATCTACAGATTCCGTCTGTACTCTCAGTTCCATGTCTTCACCTCAGGGAGTGCACCAGGGTCTGTTTACATTTCCCTTTGATGGGTCATGGTTGAGTAATTCTCTCAAAGTATGCTGAAACAGTCACAGAATCAATCTTTAAATATATATAAAGATTAATTTATATATATAAATCTTGGTAGAAAGTAAGTATAGTTTATCAAGGTTCAGCAAAGCTCAAAAGTGACTATGCTTGTTAGAGAGCCAATGGTCGGCCATTACTCTTTGGGAAGCATCTATTCACCCCTCATCTCCCAACACGTCTCCAGGGCTTGGCACCATATAGCCCTTAGAATCATTAGAGCAGTAGGCTCCATCACAGCATGGAGAATGGGGAGATGGCCTTGCTTGGCCTTCGTTCGACCCAGGGAGGAACTTTGGAAAAGAGAGAACCGTTTGTCAAAGTTTTGAGCAATAGGCAAGTGTGAATCTGTGAGTTAATTTCTTACTCAGTTATACATGCAACTTGAGAATTTTCAAGCATTCACCTTGAGATTTTAAACAAAAGCTGAAAGATAGCTCATGTCTGGTGATTCGGTTTTCTATTATATTAAAAATATTTCAATTGCAGTGTAATCCACTTCTTTTCTGAGATGTTGATTATTGAACACATGGTCTTTAAAAAGACTTTTCCAGAATTCCATCTGAGTAGTATCAATGACTCCGGTATCTCCTTTATACAGGTTGGCCCAGTAATAGTCTTATGAGACTTGAGTTCTTTGCAATTATTTTTCTGATAGCAATAGGTTTGGAGAATTATAGAAAATAAATGATCTTAAAAATAAATGATTGGGCAACCCCTTTCGGGTCCCTTTCTCACTGTGGGAGCTTCTCTGTCCTCTCAATAAATCCTGCTTTCTCAAAATAAATAAATAAATGAATGATTAACTGAACTTGTATGTTTAATGTTAATATTTACTTATGCAAATTTACAATCTTAAAATATAATTGCATCTAAAACAGTCTAAAATTATCACTTGTTGATTTGGTACACGTGCATTATTATTGAAACTGGCTTATGGAAACTAAAATGAATAATATGTGATTGTCAAAGGATGGTGTTCTAATTTGTATTATTGGGGTTTTTTGTAATTAATCACTTAAATAGTAAAATATTTCTCATAAATTGAAAGATATTTTATCTTTAAAAAAAGTAGAAAGTAAGTATAGTTCCTATTACTCTGCCTTTTTTTCTTTTGTTTTTTGAGTTGGAGTCTCACTCTGTCGCCCAGACTGGAGTGCAGTGGCCACTCCCGGTCACCGCAGCCTTGACCTTCTGGGCTCCAACGATCCTTCTGCCTCAGCCTTCCAAGTACCTGGAACTACAGGCGTGCGCTACCACGCCCAGCTAATTTTTGATTTATTGTAGAGATGAGGTCTTGCCAAGTTGCCCAGGTGGGTCTCGAGCCCATGGGCTCAGGCAATCCACTCGCCTCAGCCTCCCAAAGCGAGGGATTACAGGTTGAGCCATCAAGCCCGGCTTACTCTGTCTTGATTGGAAAAAAAAATGCATGTCTATTTCTAAGTAGTTTTAGGATACATTAGCAAGTATGGTCTCACAGGTAAAGAATCTCAAAAGTTATCATCTTTTTTAACAAAAAAATTCCCATGTCTATTTCTGAATACCCTTAGTTTATTTTAGCAAGTATTCAAGACTCAAAAAGTTATTTTTAAAACCTCGCTAAGTTCTTTTTTGTTTTAATAAGGCTAGCCTTTTCCCCAGTTAGTGTCAACTGCCTCCTCCTTTGCTCCTCATAATACTAAACTAGCAGGACTTGCACAATTACTTAAACAAAATGAGCATCACTGATATGTGATTTAAAAAAGCTAAAGTAAGCAACTTGTCTTATTATGATTCATCAAAGTAAACCTGTTGCCTCATTCCCATTTGGCCAATGCAAATGCATAAAGTATTTTCTTAATGAATGTGATTACTATATAACATTGATTTTTATAGACATATACACATGTGTAATTGATTTTGACTGTGTGTATTAAAAGAGCATTATAAGTTAGAGACTGTTATAAGTTAGAAACTGTTTGCAGAATAGATAAATGAAAGCAAACATGATTGACACAGATTAACAGTTCTATCATAGCCATAAATGTTACTAGTATCGTGAAAATTTTATATAAAGTTTTAGTAGAAACTGATATTGCATTTAGCATATTGAGTACAGTAAAATCAGTATTGCAAGGAATATGAAAGATCTCTGTTGTACCTTTAATACCCTAAACAATTAGGTTTTATTAATTCAATCCATAATATTGAACTGTTGTAATTAGAGGAAGAAGTGGTATAGTATATTGAATATGCTGATTAACTGTTATATGTTAAACTACCTCCAACCAAATAATATGTCAACAAGGGACATGTGTACTACACTTCTGAGATTCCCCTCTATGTGTGCACTGCTGCGTCAAGTGCAAAGAGAGATTTGCAGCAGTCACACCTGTTTTTCTATCCTGGTCCTGCTACTTTCTCTCTGAGTGAGATTAAAGGAACTTCCTTAACCTCCCTCCCTCAGCCTCTCTCCTCCTTGAAGATATGGAGTTTTGACATTGAAGGCATGCTGTGAGTGTCCAGTGGAATGAGATATGCAAAATCAGTTTCTGAAATTTAGCATATATAGGTAAAAATTCAAAAATTGTGCTATAACAGAAAAAAATTTGTCATTTGAAGACCATCTGA
>NW_007220120.1:0-3959 GCF_000164805.1 Carlito syrichta | reverse complement strand
TAGATTGCTTTGGTTACTGCAGACATTTTAACAATATTGTCTTCCAATTTTGAACAAGATGTCATTCCATTTGTTTACCTCTTTCTTACTTTTTTCAATATTTCACTGTTTTCATTGTATATTCCTTCTACTTCCAAACTTAGTTTACTCCCTGATATTTTATTATTTTTTATTATTTTGAAAATGGGATTGTTTGCTTAATTTCACTTTCAAGTTTTTTGTGTGTATATGAAAACCCCATCTAATTTTATATATTTATTAAATGTCTTGTAACTTTCCTGAATTCATTTTTAATTCTAACAATTTTTGGTGACCTCTGTTAGGTTTTATATATACATATGTAAGACTATGTCATTTCCAAACAGAAACAATCTTACTTCATTTATACAATTATACATCTAATTATTTTATTTTTCTTGTGTAATTGATCAGATTAGAACTTCCAGCGCTATGATGAATATAGGTTGGAGAGCGGGCATCCTTGTCTCATTCCCAATCTTAATGCAGACACTTTCAGCTTTTCACTATTGATTTTGGTGCCAGCTGTCACCTTGACTCTACTTAGCTCTAATGACACCATTGCTTCATGGTTCAGAATATAATCTATTTTGACTCATGGTTTGCAAATCTGTATGGGGTGTTCTAGAAATTTTATATTATGTTGTTTAAAATTTTTCTGTCTTTTCCGATTTTCTTTCTACTTTTTGATCCATTATTGAAATATTGAAATATTACTGTAATTGAAATTTTTCTATATCTCCTAGTAGTCAAAAAAGTTTTGCCTCATATATTTTGAGGTGTTCTAAGCATAAACACTAACATGTGTACTCTTGATGAAATAACATTTCAATTATGGTGAAATTACCTTTGATATTCCTGTTACTATTCTTTGCCTTGAAATATATTTTAAAATAGTACAACCATTTCAGCTTCCTTTTGCTTGCAGTTAACATTTTGTAAATTTTTCCTTCATTTTTCTTTATATCCATCTATATAATTTTAATTTTAAAAAATGCTAGTAGGCCGATAATATTGGGTTTTTCTTTTCCATCAAATCCTACTTTTTCTGCCTTTTATTTGAGTGTTTATGTCATTTATATTTAATGTCAGTGATTGGGATAATGTTGGGTTTAATCTGCCAATTGTTTGATGTGCCATTTTGTTCTAAATGTAATGGTTCAAATTTTTTTCTGTTTCTGATGTTGTTTGTGGAATATTTGAGTTATTTTAATGAATCTACAGATTCCGTCTGTACTCTCAGTTCCATGTCTTCACCTCAGGGAGTGCACCAGGGTCTGTTTACATTTCCCTTTGATGGGTCATGGTTGAGTAATTCTCTCAAAGTATGCTGAAACAGTCACAGAATCAATCTTTAAATATATATAAAGATTAATTTATATATATAAATCTTGGTAGAAAGTAAGTATAGTTTATCAAGGTTCAGCAAAGCTCAAAAGTGACTATGCTTGTTAGAGAGCCAATGGTCGGCCATTACTCTTTGGGAAGCATCTATTCACCCCTCATCTCCCAACACGTCTCCAGGGCTTGGCACCATATAGCCCTTAGAATCATTAGAGCAGTAGGCTCCATCACAGCATGGAGAATGGGGAGATGGCCTTGCTTGGCCTTCGTTCGACCCAGGGAGGAACTTTGGAAAAGAGAGAACCGTTTGTCAAAGTTTTGAGCAATAGGCAAGTGTGAATCTGTGAGTTAATTTCTTACTCAGTTATACATGCAACTTGAGAATTTTCAAGCATTCACCTTGAGATTTTAAACAAAAGCTGAAAGATAGCTCATGTCTGGTGATTCGGTTTTCTATTATATTAAAAATATTTCAATTGCAGTGTAATCCACTTCTTTTCTGAGATGTTGATTATTGAACACATGGTCTTTAAAAAGACTTTTCCAGAATTCCATCTGAGTAGTATCAATGACTCCGGTATCTCCTTTATACAGGTTGGCCCAGTAATAGTCTTATGAGACTTGAGTTCTTTGCAATTATTTTTCTGATAGCAATAGGTTTGGGAATTATAGAAAATAAATGATCTTAAAAATAAATGATTGGGCAACCCCTTCGGGTCCCTTCTCACTGTGGGAGCTTCTCTGTCCTCTCAATAAATCCTGCTTTCTCAAAATAAATAAATAAATGAATGATTAACTGAACTTGTATGTTTAATGTTAATATTTACTTATGCAAATTTACAATCTTAAAATATAATTTCATCTAAAACAGTCTAAAATTATCACTTGTTGATTTGGTACACGTGCATTATTATTGAAACTGGCTTATGGAAACTAAAATGAATAATATGTGATTGTCAAAGGATGGTGTTCTAATTTGTATTATTGGGGTTTTTTGTAATTAATCACTTAAATAGTAAAATATTTCTCATAAATTGAAAGATATTTTATCTTTAAAAAAAGTAGAAAGTAAGTATAGTTCCTATTACTCTGCCTTTTTTTCTTTTGTTTTTTGAGTTGGAGTCTCACTCTGTCGCCCAGACTGGAGTGCAGTGGCCACTCCCGGTCACCGCAGCCTTGACCTTCTGGGCTCCGACGATCCTCCTCCTCAGTCTCCAAGTACCTGGAACTACAGGCATGCGCTACACGCCCAGCTAATTTTTGATTTATTGTAGAGATGAGGTCTTGCCAAGTTGCCCAGGTGGGTCTCGAGCCCACGGGCTCAGGCAATCCACTCACCTCAGCCTCCCAAAGCGAGGGATTACAGGTTGAGCCACCAAGCCCGGTTTACTCTGTCTTGATTGGAAAAAAAAATGCATGTCTATTTCTAAGTAGTTTTAGGATACATTAGCAAGTATGGTCTCACAGGTAAAGAACCTCAAAAGTTATCATCTTTTTTAACAAAAAAATTCCCATGTCTATTTCTGAATACCCTTAGTTTATTTTAGCAAGTATTCAAGACTCAAAAAGTTATTTTTAAAACCTCGCTAAGTTCTTTTTTGTTTTAATAAGGCTAGCCTTTTCCCCAGTTAGTGTCAACTGCCTCCTCCTTTGCTCCTCATAATACTAAACTAGCAGGACTTGCACAATTACTTAAACAAAATGAGCATCACTGATATGTGATTTAAAAAAGCTAAAGTAAGCAACTTGTCTTATTATGATTCATCAAAGTAAACCTGTTGCCTCATTCCCATTTGGCCAATGCAAATGCATAAAGTATTTTCTTAATGAATGTGATTACTATATAACATTGATTTTTATAGACATATACACATGTGTAATTGATTTTGACTGTGTGTATTAAAAGAGCATTATAAGTTAGAGACTGTTATAAGTTAGAAACTGTTTGCAGAATAGATAAATGAAAGCAAACATGATTGACACAGATTAACAGTTCTATCATAGCCATAAATGTTACTAGTATCGTGAAAATTTTATATAAAGTTTTAGTAGAAACTGATATTGCATTTAGCATATTGAGTACAGTAAAATCAGTATTGCAAGGAATATGAAAGATCTCTGTTGTACCTTTAATACCCTAAACAATTAGGTTTTATTAATTCAATCCATAATATTGAACTGTTGTAATTAGAGGAAGAAGTGGTATAGTATATTGAATATGCTGATTAACTGTTATATGTTAAACTACCTCCAACCAAATAATATGTCAACAAGGGACATGTGTACTACACTTCTGAGATTCCCCTCTATGTGTGCACTGCTGCGTCAAGTGCAAAGAGAGATTTGCAGCAGTCACACCTGTTTTTCTATCCTGGTCCTGCTACTTTCTCTCTGAGTGAGATTAAAGGAACTTCCTTAACCTCCCTCCCTCAGCCTCTCTCCTCCTTGAAGATATGGAGTTTTGACATTGAAGGCATGCTGTGAGTGTCCAGTGGAATGAGATATGCAAAATCAGTTTCTGAAATTTAGCATATATAGGTAAAAATTCAAAAATTGTGCTATAACAGAAAAAAATTTGTCATTTGAAGACCATCTGA